>NC_090654.1:290496552-290626552 GCF_040937935.1 Hyperolius riggenbachi | reverse complement strand
GTGCAAAAGCAAATAAGGTCTATATTTATAACAGTGTTAATTCCCAGACACCCAGGTGTTCTTACAACTTCAAGGTGAGGTCCCACACCAAAGAAGAGAAGAGGAAGGCTTCCCAGCCATGAACCACGCAAGTTATATGTCTGTGAGAAAGCAATGTATATCAATTATCAAGAACAGTGCTGCTCATCAGGATTCTGGATACCCGGGTAACCCGGATATCGGAACTTCGTTACACTATCCGGATCGGATACAAGATTCCGGATTTCTCTAGAAATCCGGCTAGCTATCTGCGGATATTTGGCCGCATAACCCGGATATCCGCGGATGTTGCGGGTATCCGGATCCAAAATACTGTAACTAAGGAGCTGACGTCCTGGAGCCAATCAGAGGGCTCCCAGCAGAAGCCCTAGCAACCAATCACAGAGGGGAACCCTGGCCAGCCCCACCTGACCTCATTGAGCCAATCAGAGGGCTCCCAGCCTAAACCCTGGCACCCAATCACAGAAAGGAACACTGGCCAGCCGCCAGCCCCCCTGTATAACAAGGAGGGCTGCTATGATGAGACATATCGTCTTAGCTTGCTGAATGCTCACTGAGAGACATACTCCAGTGCTGGTGGCCTAGCAACTAAGGGCTGTACACAGTTATAAACCTAAAGCTGTTCAGTAATTAACCCCTTCACTACTATCACTACACTATTGTTAAATCGTTAATTAGCTTGATTGATGTCATAGTGTTACAGTCAGAGTGTGTGCTCCAGTGCTGCTGGGCCTAGCAAGGGCTGTACACAGTGATAAGCTGTTCAGTGATTAACCCCTTCACTATCACTACACTATTGTTAAATCATGAATTATCTTGATGTAATTTGTGTGACAATCAGAGTGTGTGCTGCAGGCAGCTGCTATGTGTCAGTGTGTGTGCTGTGCACAGACCAGGCCAGCTGCTGCCTGCTGGCCAGCTATTAGCCTTAGGTATAGGTTAGGTTAGGGATTAGGGGACAGGATTACTGTGTTAGTGTGTAGTTAGTACTGTAGTACTGCAGTCAGTGTGCTAGTAGTTGTTAGAGTAGTAGCACTACTGTGTTAGCTTTCTACAGAACTGTCGTGCTGTGAGCAATGGCAGTGTGACAGTTAGTGTGCACTAGTGTCTTCTCCTCTGCTGTCCGACTGTCACTCTGCACTTAGCACGTCTCACGTGGCACATGGCATGCCACGTGGCACGTGCTAAGTGCCAATTGCAACATGCCATGTCTGGCATGCTCCTGGCACATATTACACCTGCTGCTGCTGCATTGCCCTGCTCTTGCTGCCTGTGCAGCTCCCACCACCAGGCCAGGGTGCCACAGGCCACTGATGCCACCTATATTTAACCCAAAACACAATTGCTGCATAATTTTTTGGAGGTATCCTGGCTGTAAACTGTCATGTCCCAGTTGTGCGGTTGGACTTTGGACACGATGTGGGCTGCACGACGGCTGTCTGGAACCTAGGCCTAATGTTAATTGACAGCCATTTTTTTTGGGGGGG
Organism: Hyperolius riggenbachi; assembly: GCF_040937935.1. Classification (NCBI taxonomy): domain Eukaryota; kingdom Metazoa; phylum Chordata; class Amphibia; order Anura; family Hyperoliidae; genus Hyperolius; species Hyperolius riggenbachi. The sequence goes on along the minus strand of NC_090654.1, from coordinate 290,625,026 downwards.
GGGGGGGATCTTAAGTCCCCACATCATCAATTAGTGTTTCCCTTTACAAAATAATGATGCTACATGCCTCATTTACCCTAACAAAAACTTTTTAAAAGCAATTTAAAGGCCACTTCTGGTTTTCTACCCGGATATCCGATTCGGATTCGGATCGGGAAATTTTGAACTCGGATATCTGACCCGGATCAGATAGCGGGGTATGCGGATCCAAATCTGATCCGGATTTTGAAAAGGGGTATCCGAGCAGCACTGATAAAGAAAACAAGGACCACGGTCTTCGCAATTTTCTCGCAATCATTCTCCAGTCCAGGTAACTGGAATCCTTTTATGTAGACAACAATAAATACTCACGTCACAGGAGAAGCTCCCAGGATCCACTCTCAGCCAACTATGATCTCTTAATGTAAACAACAAAGTTCTGAGAGCAAACTGTTTATTTCGGGATATGGAGGCTGACATATTTCTTTCCTTTTAAACAATACCAGTTGCCTATTTGGCTGCAGTAGTGTCTGAATCACACCAGGAACAAGAAAGCAGCTAATCCAGTCACACTTCAGTCAGAGCACCTGATCTGCTGCATGCTTGTACAGGGCAGGGCCGGATTTACCCTAAGGCAATGTAGGCACGTGCCTACGGGTGCCTGATGATTGAAAGGTGGCTCACTCCCCCCCCCCCCCCCCGAGCGCCTCCCTTCCTCCTTCCCTATGCAGAGTCCCAAGCAGAGTGTAAATGAGAGGTTACTCACCCTGCTCTCTGCATTCCACTGTCTAGATCTCTTATAATTTAGGGGCACCTCTAGCTACTTAATACTGAGGTTACCTCTGGCTACCTAATGCTACGGGACACTTACGGGACACAGCTACCTATGACAGGCAAGAGAAGTAATGGAGCAGTGAAAGCTGAAACAGCCAGGAAAATTGCAGTGCAGTTCAATGGGGGTTTGTAGGTTCATGGAGGGCGGAGTCTAGGGTGCCAGGACCTTTGTGCCTATAGGCTCCTGTGATGTAAATCCCGGCCTGGTTCAGGGTCTATGGCTAAAAGTACTAGAGGCAGAGGATCAGCAGGGCTGCCAGGAGGGGCGTAACTAAGACCCACTGGGCCCCCCTGCAGAAATTTTGAGTGGGCCCCCTACCCCCCCTGGAGCCCACTCAGGGCCGTTTTGGGGGGCTGGAGGCCACACTATGGCTATGGCCACACTCGGCGGACCGTCCCCCCTCCCTCACCTCAGGCTCTCCCCTCTGCGCTCCCCTCCAGCTTCAATAACCATATGTGTGCAGCAGCGGGCAGCGGCCGCTACATACCTTCTGTGCGCTCCAGTGTGGACACTTTTCTCTCTAGTGTCTGACGCGACTTCCTGTTTATACAGGAAGTTGCATCAGAGGCTAGAGAGAGAAGCATCCACGCTGGAGCGCACAGAAGGTATGTTTGTCTGCCGCTGCCCGCCACTGCACACGTATGGTTATTGAAGCTGGAGGGGAGAGCCCGAGGTGAGGGAGGGTGTGGCCCAGGGGCGTAGCAATAGGGGTTGCAGAGGTTGCGACCGCATCGGGGCCCTTGGGCCAGAGGGGCCCCAAAAAGCCCACCCTCAACTACAGTATTAGCTCTCTATTGGTCCTGTGCTCATAATAATCACTTCTATAGATGCTTTGAATAGTGGTAATCATTAGCAAACTGTTCCCCATCCCCTTCTTACACTTCTGGCACTATAGTTGCCATTGGCAGGTTTTGGTGCGCCGTATCAATTGTTATGTATACAGTGCTTGGGGGGGCCCCATTGTAAAACTTGCATTGGGGCCCACAACTCCTTAGCTACGCCACTGGTGTGGCCATAGCTTTCCCCTCATGCTGCGACCCCTCCAGCCCCCAAAACGTCCCTGAGCAGGCTCCAGGGGGGTGGGGGGCAGCTTAAAATTTCTGCAGGGGGGCCTGGTGGGTCTTAGATACGCCCCTGACAGCACTGGATAACACAGAACTGCAATCTGTCTGTCTCTCAAGCAGCAGCGCAGCTCTCCCTACACTGCCTCCAGGCTGACTTCAACATGGCTTCCAGGTTGCTGTTCTGCCCCTCCTGACATAAGGGTGAAGGGTCAAAATATGGCTCCAGGGGTTTGATTCACTCTGCTGAGCTGCTGGGGTTTGCTGTGCATCTCGGGAGTTAATGATCGATTCACACAGCAGACACTCATTCTACGCTGAAATGTTGCAACCATACTGCCCCCCTGGCCCGTTCCCAGGAACAATTGGTCAAAAAGCGATCACATGGTAAACACCTGGGCCAATTTCCCAGGAAAGTTTGTTAAAGTGGATGTGAGATCAACTTTTACTCATTGCATAATTGTGTTCCTTTCATATAGTTTATAGGGCATTCCTCGAGCCGGCCAAATACTTTTTTGTTCTAATTCCCTATAAACTAAACAAGCCTCGCCCACATTTTCAGAGTGCCTTGGCATTTTCAGACTCATGCACCAAGGCTTATGGGAGCTCAGTCTGAGCAGGAGGAGGAGGAGGTTACTAGCCAGAGATTTTAGAGGCAGAGGGGAGGAAAGAGGAGGAGAGGGGGAGTGAAGTTTTCACAGGCTGAGGGATGGAGATGCAGAGCAGCTTGCCTGTGTGTAATGATTACAAGCAGAACATAGCTGCCCTCATTGTATCACAGGAATAAATAATCAAACTGTTGAAGCTGTTTGCAGCTAGATATGCTGTGTAAACTATCTAAACTTTGGATAAGATATATAGACAAGTTACTTGTATTCGTTTTTCATCTTGGATTCCCTTTAAGCTAAATCAGGCTAATTGGTCATCCCTAGTATCTAATGTGCAGACTAGCAGCAAAGCTGCTCACTGCCAGACGTAATATACTAGACTTGTAAATAATCTAGTACAATGAGCACTACTGACAGCAGAAAGGAATGATGAAAATGTGAATGATAATGATAAGTGCCTGACTCAGGCCCGGATTTACATCACAGGAGCCTATAAGCACAGATGTCCTGGCACCCTAGACTCCACCCTCCATGAACCTCAGGCCCTGATTTACATCACAGGAACCTATAAGCACAGACGTCCTGGCACCCTAGACTCCACCCTCCATGAACCTCAGGCCCGGATTTACATCACAGGAGCCTATAAGCACAGATGTCCTGGCACCTTAGACTCCGCCCTCCATGAACCTCAGGCCCTGATTTACATCACAGGAGCCTATAAGCACAAATGTCCTGGCACCCTAGACTCCACCCTCCATGAACCTCAGGCCCGGATTTACATCACAGGAGCCTATAAGCACAAATGTCCTGGCACCTTAGACTCCGCCCTCCATGAACCTCAGGCCCTGATTTACATCACAGGAGCCTATAAGCACAAATGTCCTGGCACCCTAGACTCCACCCTCCATGAACCTCAGGCCCGGATTTACATCACAGGAGCCTATAAGCACAGATGTCCTGGCACACTAAACTTCAACCTCCAGAACCCCACAAACTGCACCGCACTGCAAGTGTGCTGTCTGACACAGCTGTTACTTCTCCCTTATCCGTCATAGGTAGCTACAGGTGTCCCTTAGCATTAGGTAGCCAGCTAGTTGTGCCCCCGACTGAAGAAAGATCTTGTCAGTGGAATGCTGAGAGCCAGGTGAGTAACCTCCCATTTATGCTCTGCTCGGGACTCTGCATAGGGAAGGAGGGAGGAGCTAGGGGAGGGGAGTGAACCGCCCCTCCATCATTAGCGCCTGTAGGCATGTGCCTACATTACCTTATGGTAAATCTGGCCCTGGCCTGACACAAACCCACCCTGCAGTAAGTTCTAATTATCCTTCAAGAACAATAGCATTAAGCTCCCTAGTCGCCAAAGCAGTAGAAGTTATCAGTTCTATTCCTCCCCTTTCCCAAGCTCTCCTCCCTCTCCATGCAAACAAACATGCTCACATACAAATCTAAAGGTGGCCATACACTGGTCGATTTGCCATCAGATCGACCAACAGATAGATGCCTCTCTGATCGAAACAGATCAGAGAGGGATGGCTGCCTTTACTGCAAACAGGTTGTGAATCGATTTCAGCCTCCCGACCCGCACTCCCGACCCGCTGGTGATCGAGGGAAATCTTCTGCACGGAACGACGGGAATCGTTGGGAACGATCGATGTCAGACGGAGATCAATCGTTCGGTCAGCGTGTGCACGATGATTTCACAGCCGATTTGATCACAGTGATTGAATCGGCTGTAAATCAGCGGGGAAATCGGTAAGTGTATGGGCCCCTTAACTGTCTCAGAAGAGTTCTGACTACCAGGGCTTCCCAACCCTGTCCTCAAGTACCAACAACAGTGCATGTTTTGTGGAAATCCACAGAGGTTGTCAAAGTGGACCTGAACTCTTGCACAGGGCAGAAGGAAAACACAGAGAAATGCACCCTGTATGTATTTAGAGATTTTAGCCTGTCTAATTCTCCCTCATCTGTAACAAATCACAACTGTAATTTGATCTCTCAGCTATGTCAGCTCAGGAATCTCCTCTGCCAGACAGAGCTAGTAATTTGTAAGCACAGGATGTTAACCCTATGTCTGCTTCTATGGAAGCAGGAAGTAGATACACTGCAGATCTATTGCAGGATTTGTATCAGTTGTAACAAAGACATGTTTTTCTTTAAAATTTATTATGCTGTTGCTTTTATTTTGGAGAGGAGAGGAAGTTCTAAGTTCAGATCCACTTTAATCAACTTTGTTGCAACACTAATTACCTCACCTGTGAATGTTTGTGGGTTTTCTGCAAACCGTACTGTTGGTGGGCCCTGAGGACAGGGTTAGGGAGCTCTGATCTAGATAACCACAGTGTATGTAACTGTCTACCTAGATCACTTGTCTGCTTTTTTATAGGCCTTGAGCCTATACCAGGTGATCTAGTCATCCAGTAGGATTACTGTCACAACCAGGACCCTGTTTGTCCCTGACTAGTGTTGGGCGAACATCTAGATGTTCGGGTTCGGGCCGAACAGGCCGAACATGGCCGCGATGTTCGGGTGTTCGACCCGAACTCCGAACATAATGGAAGTCAATGGGGACCCGAACTTTTGTGGTTTATAAAGCCTCCTTACATGCTACATACCCCAAATTTACAGGGTATGTGCACCTTGGGAGTGGGTACAAGAGGAAAAAAAAATTAGCAAAAAGAGCTTATAGTTTTTGAGAAAATCGATTTTAAAGTTTCAAAGGGAAAACTGTCTTTTAAATGCGGGAAATGTCTGTTTTCTTTGCACAGGTAACATGTTTTTTGTCGGCATGCAGTCATAAATGTAATACATATAAGAGGTTCCAGGAAAAGGGACCGGTACCGCTAACCCAGCAGCAGCACACGTGATGGAACAGGAGGAGGCGCAGGAGGAGAAGGCCACGCTTTGTGAGACACAACAACCCAGGCCTTGCATGAGGGCAAGAAGCGTGCGGATAGCATGCTTTGTACCGCCATGCAGTCATAAATGTAATAAAGATAAGTGGTTCAATAAACAGGGACCACGCGGCAACGCTAACCCAGCAGCAGCAGACGTGATGGAACAGGAGCAGGCGCAGGAGGAGAAGGCCACGCTTTGTGAGACACAACAACCCAGGCCTTGCATGAGGGCAAGAAGCGTGCGGATAGCATGCTTTGTACCGCCATGCAGTCATAAATGTAATAAAGATAAGTGGTTCAATAAACAGGGACCACGCGGCAACGCTAACCCAGCAGCAGCAGACGTGATGGAACAGGAGCAGGCGCAGGAGGAGAAGGCCACGGTTTTTGAGACACAACAACCTAGGCCTTGCATGAGGACAAAAAGCGTGCGGATATAGCAGCAATGCTTTTTGCCGCCATGCAGTCATAAATGTAATACAGATGAGAGGTTCAATAAACAGGGACCGGAAATGCTACACCATCCCAGATGTTCATTGGTCATGTTACTTGGTTGGGGTCCTGGAGTGTTGCGTAGTCATTTCCAATCCAGGATTGATTCATTTTAATTTGAGTCAGACGGTCTGCATTTTCTGTGGAGAGGCGGATACGCCGATCTGTGATGATGCCTCCGGCAGCACGGAAACAACGTTCCAACATAACGCTGGCTGCCGGGCAAGCCAGCACCTCTATTGCGTACATTGCCAGTTCGTGCCAGGTGTCTAGCTTCGATACCCAATAGTTGAAGGGTGCAGATGGATTGTTCGACACAGCTACGTCATCTGACATGTAGTCCTTGACCATCTTCTCCAGGCGATCGGTGTTGGAGGTGGATCTGCACGCTTGCTGTTCAGTGGGCTGCTGCTGCATGGGTGTCAGAAAATTTTCCCACTCCAAGGACACTGCCGATACCGTTCCCTTTTGGGCACTAGCTGCGGCTTGCGTTGTTTGCTGCCCTCCTGGTCGTCCTGGGTTTGCGGAAGTCAGTCTGTCTGCGTACAACTGGCTAGAGGAGGGGGAGGATGTCAATCTCCTCTCTAAAGTCTCCACAAGGGCCTGCTGGTATTCTTCCATTTTGACCTGTCTGACTCTTTCTTCAAGCAGTTTTGGAACATTGTGTTTGTACCGTGGATCCAGAAGGGTATAAACCCAGTAATTGGTGTTGTCCAGAATGCGCACAATGCGTGGGTCACGTTCAATGCAGTCTAGCATGAATTGAGCCATGTGTGCCAGAGTCCTACCAGAATCCTCATCATCCTCTTGTGAGCGTTGTGATAGTTGTTGTGATGCATCATAGTCGTCACCTTCCTCCTGGTCTGCTTCTGCTGACCATTCGCGTTGAATTGTGGAAGTCCAACGTGCACCGCTCTGGCCCTCGTCAGTGGTGGCATGAAATTCCTGCTCCAACTCCAGCTGTTCCTCCTCCTCTTCTTCGTCATAGCTGCTGGGGCCAGCGTTCCCTGAGGCGGATGGCCTGATGTTGGTACCATCACGCTGATCGTTTTCTCCTTCAGATTCCCCCAGTTGCATCATGACAGCTGTTTCCTTGATTTTCAACATTGACCTCTACAGTAAACACAGCAGTGGTATGGTAATGCTGACTGAAGAGTTGTCACTGCTCACAAGCAACGTGGATTGCTCAAAATTTTGGAGGACTTGGCAGAGGTCCAACATGTTGGCCCAATCGGATCCACAGAAGCTTGGCAGCTGTCCGGATGCGCCTCGGTACTGCGCCGTCATGTACTGGACCACTGCACTCTTCTGCTCACAAAAGCGTGCTAGCATGTGCAGCGTAGAATTCCAGCGCGTAGGGACATCACACAGCAAGCGATGGTGGGGGAGATTGAAGCGCTCCTGCATCTTGGCGAGTGCCCCCGAAGCAGTACTGGAATTTCTACAATGTTTGGCCACTCGACGCACCTTCAACAGAAGATCGGCCACGCCTGGGTATGTCCTCAGGAACCGCTGAACTACTAGGTTCATCACGTGCGCCAGGCAAGGGATGTGTGTCAGCTTAGCCAACCTTAAAGCGCGAATGAGATTACTCCCATTATCACACACAACCATGCCCGGTTTCAAGTCCAGCGGTGCCAGCCACAAATCCGTCTGTTCCTTTATTCCCTTCCAAATTTCCTCCCCTGTGTGCTGCTTATCCCCAAGGCAGATCAGCTTCAGCAACGCTTGCTGACGCATGCCAACAGCTGTGCTGCACTGCTTCCACGATCCTACTGCTGCTGGGTTAGCGTTTCCGGATGAGGTACAGCTTTGAGATGCGTTGGAGGAGAAGGAGTCAGAGAGGTAGGTGCTGCTGTTGTTATCCAGTGGGAGGGACGGCGGTGCAGCTGTTTGCGGCGTGGGCAACACCCGCGCCGTAGCAGGTGAGGAATCGCTGCCAGGCTCCACAAGGTTCACCCAGTGCGCGGTAAGGGAGATGTATCGACCCTGGCCGAACGCACTCGTCCAAGTGTCAGTGGTGAGGTGAACCTTGCAGGCAACGGCATTCTTCAAGCTTCGGGTTATTTTGCTGACCACGTGCTCTTGCAACTCAGGCACTGCAGAGCGCGCAAAGTGGTAGCGGCTGGGAACCACGTAACGTGGGATGGCCACTGACATCATGCCCTTGAAGCTGTTTGTCTCCACCACTCGATATGGCAGCATTTCGCAGGCCAGAAGCTTGGCTATGCTGGCTGTTACTGCCACGGCCCGGGGGTCATTTGCTGGCAATTTCCTCTTGCGCTCAAACATCTCCGACACAGACAACTGAACCGTAGCGCTGCACACGGAAGGGCTGTTGGTTGTTGTGTTTGATGAACACTGGGAGACCTCAAGAGCACTACTCCGGAAAGTGACAGTGTCAGCGTCGTCTGATGTTTGTGAATGTTGTGAACCACGCAATGGCTGGGCTACTGCTGCTGCTGAGGCGGGTCTGGTGGTGAGTCTGGTGAACCCAAGGGAGGCAGTGTTGCTGGTACCCTGTCCTGCCGCGTTTGCCCACAGAGTGGGATGTTTGGATAGCATGTGGCGGCTCATGCTGGTGGTGGAGAGGTTGTTACTACTTTTCCCCCTGCTCAGGCGAGTCTTGCACACCTTGCAAATCGCCATGGTAACATCCTCAGTGCAGTCTTCAAAGAAAGCCCAGACTTTGGAGCACCTGCCTCCTTGCTGGCGATTTCTGTTTCCTCCTCTTTTGCCTCTCACTCTAACTTCCACGCTTGTGGTGCCTGAAATTGCGCGCCGCCTACCTTGTGGCACAAGGCGAACTCGTGCAGCAGTGGGTTCTTCAACAGACTCATCTGTGCTGCTGCTACGACGGCGATGTTCTCGTTCACAAATAAAATCTGGGTCTCTGTCCACATTGTCCATACCCTCCTCTTCCATCTCCTCAAACTCGTCATATGTCATTGTGGGGGGCCGCCGCCGTGGAGTAGAGCTCCCCAGAACAACCTCTGCGCAGCTCACTCCAACGTCGTCTTCCAGATCTTGTCGGCCGACCTCCTGCAATTGCAACCCCTCCTGCCCAACTTGCTCTGGGATTTGGGTTTCCGAGTCCTCCTCGGACTCGCCTTGTATTTCAGTGCGCGGTGCATTTCCCACAGTTAATGGTTGTGAATCCGGGCACAACATTTCTGGCTGTTCCTCCATTGACCTTTCATAGGTGGAAGTTTGTTGGGCTGGGAATAGCTCCTGCGAATACCCCATTGTGTCCTGAGGTAATTCATAGGACTGGTTATCTGGCAGTTGTGTGCGTGGTGTCGCTGCCGGTTGTGTCAGCTTTGTGCCCACTGGCTCCTTGTAACTGGCTGAGGACTCGGACCTCGTTCGTGATGTGCTGGTGCTGCTTAACCCGCTGCTGGACGCTTGAGAGGTCATCCAAGTAATTATCTGGTCCTGTTCTTTTGGATTTGTGAGGGTTGTTGTCCTGGACAACATGGGCGGTATTGAGTGGGTTTTCTTGGGTGCTCCCCTGTGGCCTGTACGTGAACCGTCAGGGGAAACACCTCTTCCCTTGCCCCTTCCTCTTTCACCGGATTTCTTCCTCATTTCACTTATCCTTACAGTACACGCTGACTGGCAGCAGTACAGTGGCAGTACAGAAATGCTATACAGTACCACTATTCCCAGCAGCGACACAGAGCACAATGCTATACAGTGGCGGGTGAGCGGTGTACTACTGTTCCCAGGCCCAGCAGACACAGAGTGGCAGTACACACAATGCTATATAGTCTGGCTAAGCCGTGTACTCAGAGTGTCAGAAAACACAATGCTATATATAGCGTGGCTGAGCGAGGTGCACAGTGGCAGTACACACAATGCTATATTAGTCAGGCTAAGCCGTGTACACAGAGTGTCAGTAAACAATGGTATATAGTCTGGCTGAGCGGTGTACACAGAGTGTCAGTAAACAACGGTATATAGTCTGGCTGAGCGGTGTACACAGAGTGGCAGTAAACACAATGCTATATATAGCGTGGCTGAGCGAGGTGCACAGTGGCAGTACACACAATGCTATATAGTCAGGCTAAGCCGTGTACACAGAGTGTCAGAAAACACAATGCTATATATAGCGTGGCTGAGCGAGGTGCACAGTGGCAGTACACACAATGCTTTATAGTCAGGCTGAGCCGTGTACACAGAGTGTCAGTAAACAATGGTATATAGTCTGGCTGAGCGGTGTACACAGAGTGTCAGTAAACAACGGTATATAGTCTGGCTGAGCGGTGTACACAGAGTGGCAGTAAACACAATGCTATATATAGCGTGGCTGAGCGAGGTGCACAGTGGCAGTACACACAATGCTATAGAGCCAGGCTAAGCCGTGTACACAGAGTGTCAGAAAACACAATGCTATATATATAGCGTGGCTGAGCGAGGTGCACAGTGGCAGTACACACAATGCTATATATAGCGTGGCTGAGCGAGGTGCACAGTGGCAGTACACACAATGCTATATATAGCGTGGCTGAGCGAGGTGCACAGTGGCAGTACACACAATGCTATATATAGCGTGGCTGAGCGAGGTGCACAGTGGCAGTACACACAATGCTATATTAGTCAGGCTAAGCCGTGTACACAGAGTGTCAGAAAACACAATGCTATATATATAGCGTGGCTGAGCGAGGTGCACAGTGGCAGTACACACAATGCTATATATAGCGTGGCTGAGCGAGGTGCACAGTGGCAGTACACACAATGCTATATATAGCGTGGCTGAGCGAGGTGCACAGTGGCAGTACACACAATGCTATATATAGCGTGGCTGAGCGAGGTGCACAGTGGCAGTACACACAATGCTATATTAGTCAGGCTAAGCCGTGTACACAGAGTGTCAGAAAACACAATGCTATATATATAGCGTGGCTGAGCGAGGTGCACAGTGGCAGTACACACAATGCTATATATAGCGTGGCTGAGCGAGGTGCACAGTGGCAGTACACACAATGCTATATATAGCGTGGCTGAGCGAGGTGCACAGTGGCAGTACACACAATGCTATATTAGTCAGGCTAAGCCGTGTACACAGAGTGTCAGAAAACACAATGCTATATATATAGCGTGGCTGAGCGAGGTACACAGTGGCAGTAAACAATGCTATATATAGTGTGGCTGAGCGAGCGGTGTACTACTGTTCCCAGCAGCGACACACAATGACTGGGGGGGACCCTGGCTAGCGTGGCTGGAGAGCGAACTACCCTGCCTGCCTACCCAAAGCTAAACCCACAGACAAATGGCGGAGATATGACGTGGTTCGGGTATTTATTTACCCGAACCACGTGACCGTTCGGCCAATCAGAGCGCGTTCGGGCCCGAACCACGTGACCCGTTCGGCCAATCACAGCGCTAGCCGAACGTTCGGGGAACGTTCGGCCATGCGCTCTTAGTTCGGCCATGTGGCCGAACGGTTTGGCCGAGCACCGTCAGGTGTTCGGCCGAACTCGAACATCACCCGAACAGGGTGATGTTCTGCAGAACCCGAACAGTGGCGAACACTGTTCGCCCAACACTATCCCTGACCACTGCTTGGTGGACCAGAGCATTATGGGGGAGCCAATGAAATCCTTTAATTTTCACGGACTCTCTATGTCATTTGAGTGACAAGACAATATACTCTGTACAGTGCTGCAAAAGATAGCGCTATACAAATAATAATGATAATAATAATCCTACCCAGTGGTGTTCAGCAAGATTTTGGATATCCGAACTACCCAGATAATCCAAACTTTTTCCACTATCCGAAGTTTGAATAGCAATTCGGATAATTTTTAAAATCCGAATAGACTATCCGAGCAATTTCCCAGCTGAAATCCGAAGTCCTGGCGGATAGTTAGTTCAGATATCTGAGCAGAAGTCAAAATCACCATCAATGGCAAAAATCCCTTTTGAAGGCATCCAGGCCTAGAGAGGGAGAGAGAGGAGGCGAGAGAGAGAGAGAAAGACCTCCGAAAAGAGTTTTGGCCATTTTAAGAGACTTTTGGAAGCATTTTAAGCCATTTGCAGGTCAATTCCGGTTTTCTATCCGGATATCTGAATCCGGCCGGATACTGAGGTCGGCTATCCGATTCTGATCCGGATTGGAACATTTTAAACTCGGATATCTGACCCGGATCGGATAGCTGGGTATCCGGATCCAAATTAGATCCATATAGTGAAAAGTGGTATCTGAGCAGCACTGGTCCTACCTAATAATAGGCAAGTGTCTCTGTGTCTGCCGGGACACAACACAGAGACACTGCCGAGAGCCGGAGGAGGATGGGGCCAGAAGAGGCGGTCGTGTGTGTGCACGCGCGCGGCGGGTGCAGGCGAGGCGTGCAGTGGGCCTGCGCGTGCGTGGCTGGCGGCGTGCGCGCCCATGGCGGATTATTGACAGACTAAGGTCATTAGTAGTAATAATATTAGTAATATCTCACCAAAGTGACCAATATCCAGGACACATTTGATTCAGCTGCAACAGGGATCTGCGTCAGAGGCAACAGAAGAACTTTGAGTGGGGGAAATCAGATTCAAGACATTACTGATCAATAAACTAGCAGCTGATTTCGTAGTAAGTTTAGCTGAATCACTAATCTTTAGTTTTAGTTCTTCCCAATCCTACCTAATTTTGTGGACACAAAAGCTTAGTGCTGAATTGATTGATGCCCAGTTCTATTGAGTTTAGGGTACACTGAACGGCTATCTCATGGTTACAGCCAAAGTAAACACAGATAACAAACCAACCATTTATTGGGATGGGGGAATTAATCAGTGAGATATCTGACAGCTTTGTTGAGGGAAATTTTTCTGGGAAAAGAAAATCAGTTCTGATGAGTCCACCCTTCCCTCTCCTCCAGCTTAAAGGGAACCTTAAAGTGGATCCGAGATAAACTTTTACACATTGCATAATTGTGTTCCTTATAGGGATGGGACGAATCCACAATTTCTTCGAATCTGAATCCGGATCCGAATCTAAAAAGGTTCTCGAATATCTCGAACCTTTCGAATCCCGAATCTAACGAATCCTGCACATAAAAATTGTGCGATCCGTGGTATAGTTGCCCGCAGTATAGGTACCCAGGCATAGGTAGCGAGGTAAAGGTGCCTTCAGTATAGCTAGCTAGGTATGGGTGCCTTCAATATTGGTAGCTTTCAGTATAGGTAGCAAGGTATAGGGGCCTTCAGTATAGGTAGCAGGGTATAGGGGCCTTCAGTATAGGTAGCAGGGTATATGGGCCTTCAGTATAGGTAGCAGGGTATATGGGCCTTCAGTATAGGTAGCAGGGTATATGGGCCTTCAGTATAGGTAGCAGGGTATATGGGCCTTCAGTATAGGTAGCAGGGTATATGGGCCTTCAGTATAGGTAGCAGGGTATATGGGCCTTCAGTATAGGTAGCAAGGTATAGGGGCCTGCAGTATAGGTAGCAGGGTATATGGGCCTTCAGTATAGGTAGCAGGGTATATAGGCCTTCAGTATAGGTAGCAGGGTATATGGGCCTTCAGTATAGGTAGCAAGGTATATGGGCCTTCAGTATAGGTAGCAGGGTATATGGGCCTTCAGTATAGGTAGCAAGGTATAGGAGCCTTCAGTATAGGTAGCAGGGTATATGGGCCTTCAGTATAGGTAGCAGGGTATATGGGCCTTCAGTATAGGTAGCAGGGTATATGGGCCTTCAGTATAGGTAGCAGGGTACATGTGCCTTCAGTATCGGTAGCAAGGTATAGGGGCCTTCAGTATAGATAGCACAGTACATGTGCTTTCAGTATTGGTAGGTAACTAGGTATAGGGGCCTTCAGTATAGGTAGCAGGGTATATGTGCCTTCAGTATAGGTAGAAGGGTATATGTGCCTTCAGTATAGGTAGGTAGCTAGGTATAGGGGCCTTCAGTATAGGTAGTAAGGTACATGTGCCTTCAGTGTAGGTAGGTAGGTAAAGGGACCTTCAGTATAGGTAGCAGGGTATAGGGCCTTAAGTATAGGTAGGTAGGTATGTAGGTAGGTAGGTATAGGGGCCTTTAGGTAGGTAGGTAGGTAGGTAAAGGGACCTTCAGTATAGGTAGCAGGGTATAGGGCCTTAAGTATAGGTAAGTATGTAGGTAGGCAGGTATAGGTGCCTTTAGGTAGGTAGGTACGTATAGGGGGCCTGTAGGTAGGTAGGTAGGTAGGTAGGTATTGAGGCCTGTAGGTAGGTATAGTGGCCTGTAGGTAGGTATAGGGGCCTTTAGGTAGGTAGGTAGGTATAGGGGCCTTTAGGTAGGTAGGTAGGTACGTATAGGGGGCCTTTAGGTAGGTATAGGGGGCCTTTAGGTAGGTGGGTATAGTGGCCTGTAGGTAGGTAGGTAGGTATAGCAGCCTGTAGGTAGGTAAGGATAGTGGCCAGTAAGTAGGTAGGTAGGTATAGTGGCCTGTAGGTAGGTAGGTATAGGGGGCCTTTAGGTAGGTATAGGGGGCCTTTAGGTAGGTGGGTATAGCGGCCTGTAGGTAGGTAGGTAGGTATAGCAGCCTGTAGGTAGGTAAGGATAGTGGCCGGTAGGTAGGTAGGTATAGTGGCCTGTAGGTAGGTAGGTAGGTATAGCAGCCTGTAGGTAGGTAGGTAGGTAGGTAGGTATAGCAGCCTGTAGGTAGGTAAGGATAGTGGCCGGTAGGTAGGTAGGTAGGTAGGTAGGTAGGTATAGTGGCCTGTAGGTAGGTATAGTTGCCTGTAGGTAGGTATAGTGTCCGGTAGGTAGGTAGGTATAGGTGCCTTTAGGTAGGTAGGTATGTATAGGGGGCCTGTAGGTAGGTGGGTAGGTAGGTAGGTAGGTAGGTAGGTAGGTAGGTATTGAGGCCTGTAGGTAGGTATAGTGGCCTGTAGGTAGGTAGGTATAGGGGCCATTAGGTAGGTAGGTAGGTAGGTATAGGGGCCTTTAGGTAGGTAGGTAGGTATAGGGGCCTTTAGGTAGGTATAGGGGCCTTTAGGTAGGTATAGGGGCCTTTAGGTAGGCAGGTAGGTGCGTATAGGCGGCCTTTAGGTAGGTGTAGGGGCCTGTAGGTAGGTAGGTATAGCGGCCTGTAGGTAGGTAGGGATAGTGGTAGGGATAGTGGTAGGTAGGTAGGTAGGTAGATGGAACCCCCCTCCCCCGCCAACCCCCCCACGGCCCCCTCCGTCCCCCGTGCCTCCTCCGCTCACCCCTGCCTCCTCCTACTCACCTTTCCCGTGGAGCGCAGAGAGGCAGACCTCTTCGTTACTTCCCTGTTCCCTCTAGTGGCCGGACCGGCTCTTACTAATGACGTCATTGTAAGAGCCGGTCACTAGGGGGAACCAGGAAGTCGGCGAGAGGTCTGCTGCTCTGCGCTCCGCTATGGATAGGTGAGTGGATGCGGGCAGGGGGGGCGAGCGGAGGAGGCGCGGGGGGGTCGGAGGAGGACGAGTGCGAGCGGCGGATGCGCGGCGATGCGGCGTCGGGATTCGGCGGATTCGTATAGTGGAAAATGGCGTCGGGATTCGAATCCACGAATCTCAAATATTTCCTAATATTCGAGGGATTCGTGGATTCGCCGGATTCGTCGTCCCACCCCTAGTTCCTTACATATAGTTTATAGGGCGTTCCTCAAGCCACATACTTTTTTTTGCTTTGTTTTAATACTCTAATTTCCTATAAACTAAGCAAGCCTCGCCCACTGCTTTTCAGAGAGCCTTGGCACTCAGTCCCGCCCCTCTCAGCCTTCCTTCATAGAGAGGAGAGGCGGAGATCCATGATGGATTGACGCAAATGGAGGCAGAGCTACAGCAGTAAGTTCTGCCTCCCTGGGCAGCAAAATCCACGATGAAGAAAGTCGTGGATTTTTGCCCTAGGATTTGAGGGTGATAAAACCCTTGGTCAGCCGCGGGATAGCGGCGTTTTAGGTCTGCTAATGATCCTTGACATTAAAAAGAGGTAAAAACTGATTTTTAAAGAGGCTTCAGAGTCTCTTTAAACTGTAATGATATGTTATTGTTCTTGTTGCCTTGCAGTGCACAGAGCAACATATACCGTATTTTTCGCCGTATAAGACGCTCCGGCATATAAGACGCACCCAGATTTAGAGGGCAAAAATCAGGAAAAAAAGAAAAAACTAAACCTAGGTGTGTCTATGATGCCGGGGTGTCTTAAGGACTTTTTACCTCCCCCTTTCCAGTTACATTACATACTATTACACCACATATGGGGACAGTGTTATGTGCTCTGTCCCCCTGTGCCTGCTGTGTCCCCCTGTGCCTGCTGTGTCCCCCTGTGCTGTGTCTCCCTGTGCCTGCTGTGCCCCCCTGTGCCTGCTGTGTCCCCCTGTGCCTGCTGTGTCCCCTTGTTCTGCCTGCTGTGTCCCCCTGTGCCTGCTGTGTCCCCCTGTTCTGCCTGCCGTGTCCCCCTGTTCTGCCTGCAGCCCCCTGTGCCAGTGTCCCCCGTCCCCCTGTTGTGGCAGTGTCCCCCTGTTGTGGCAGTGTCTCCTGTTGTGGCAGTGTCCCCTATTGTGCCAGTGTCCCCTGTGGCAGTGTCCCCTATTGTGCCAGTGTCCCCTGTGGCAGTGTCCCCCTGTTGTGGCAGTGTCCCCCTGTTGTGCCAGTGTCCCCCTGTTGTGCCAGTGTCCCCCTGTTGTGGCAGTGTCCCCCTGTTGTAGCAGTGTCCCCTGTGGTAGCGTCCCCTGTGCCTGTGGCCCCGTTGTCCGTGTTTCCTCCAGTGCCGGTGTCCCCCTGTGCAGGCAGTGTGAGTACACATACATTACCTGCTCCTGCCTGCGTGCTCCTGGCTCCCCGATCCTCTTCTTCCATCTACCGCTGCCCGCTGCTGCCCCCGCCGAACATCGCTGGCCGGTCTTAATTAGCCGCAGGGATACGCTATCAGCACACCACGTGCCGGGGTCACGCATGCCACCGAACGCTGGCCGGTCCTAATTAGCCGCGCAGGGATACACTATCAGCACACCACGTGCGCCGGGGTCACGCATACGCATGTGTGACCCGGCGCACGCTGATAGCGTATCCCTGCGCGGATAATTAGGACCGGCCAGCGTTGTTCGGCGGCATGCGTGACCCCGGCACGTGGTGTGCTGATAGCGTATCCATGCGGCTAAGACCGGCCAGCGATGTTCGGCGGGGGCAGCAGCGGGCAGCGGTAGATGGAAGAAGAGGATCGGGGAGCCAGGATTGGAGCCAGGAGCGCGGCGCCAGGAGCAGGTAATGTATATAGTGCTTCCCTGCGCACCTCTGCATCCCGAAATCCGTACCTTCACCGCATAAGACGCACCCACTTTTCCCCCAACATTTTGGGGAAGAAAAAGTGCGTCTTATACGGCGAAAAATACGATAACTTTTTTCGTTATTTGAATTTGCTTTTTATTTTTAAGATTTTTTTTTGCTACTTTTCTCGAGCTGCTCCAGAACTGAATCACTCCATTCCATCCATCTAAAGCCCCTGCAGTGAAACGACCACTGTGTCAACACAGTGCTGTATTGATAATGGCCTTTGTAGTGTTTTTTTTTTTCACATGTTCCCAGCTCTATCTGTCAAACTCTGTACACACCGCAAAAAAACAATAGTGTCAGGTATTGAACGCAAGTCGCTGTGGAGTTGGCTGCTCATAATTCTTCCCACAGAACAAATCATGTCGCCTTTATTGGAGTTTTCTTTTGTTCTTTCTTCAATTATGCTATCTTGCATTGATACATCTAGCTTTCTCGTTGCTTTATATTAAATTGCAGTCAGGTGACATTATATTATGCAGAGTGAAGCAGACATATAGCAATAGCCTATTTTTAAAAAGCCGGTATCGTAGCTTTCTTTTTGTTAGACTTTTTGTAAAGCCTTTAACGGATAATGACAGTTCAGAGTGAGGACGGGTTTTCAATCTAATTTTCCGAAGGTTCTCCAAAGCTTGGGGGAAGACCATGAATTCAATAAACCAGCCTGGATTTTCTTTTTATCTTTTTTTGTTTCTTTTTTTATTGGCAAAAAAATAAAATAAAAAGAATGCAACACTCACGTGGGTTTTAGCAGATCACACTTGAGATTGTAAAATAAAAAATAGTGAAATAGCATTTGTGCAACTTAGGTCATGTAGACATGGCAACAGTCAGATATTTTTTTCCCAATAACTCAAGGTTGTTCTTACGTCTATGACATAAAGGGGTCAAGAATTGAATAAAACACAAATCTGACCAGAATTTCAAAAGTAGCCGGAGCAACGCCTGTTCTGGTGTGATAACCTTGGCTGCAGAATTATATACAGTGTTGCTTTTTAGTAAGACTGCTTTTTGTCTCTATTTAGACCCTTATACTTGCCTAGTGGTTGTTGTTCAACATGAGCTATCTAGATATTTTCAATGAAGATTAAAATGCATTCAATATCATGCCATCATTGAGCAGGTAATCAAACCTTCTCTTCAATATACCTTAACCACTTCAGCCTACAGAGTCGAAAATCGTATGCATCCGAGCAAAGTTTACCTTACCTCCCATTCATTCGCCAATAACTTTATTGCTACGCATTAAAATTAATTGATCTATATCTTGTTTTTTCCGCCACTAATTAGGCTTTCTTTGGGTAGTACATTTTGCTAAGAATTATTTTTTTCTAAACCCATTTTAACAGGAAGATTAAGAAAGAAATGAAAAAAATGCATTATTTCTCAGTTTTTGGCCATTATAGTTTGAAATTAATATACGCTACCGTAATCAAAACTCATGTATTTTATTTGCCCATCTGTCCCGATTATTACACCGTTTAAATGTCCCTATCACAATTTATGGCGCCAATATTTTATTTAGAAATAAAGGTGCATTTTTTCAATTTGCGTCCATCACTACTTATAAGCTTATAATTTAAATAATATAATGACATACTCTCTTTACATGCATTTTTAAAAAGTTCAGACCCTTGGGTAACTATTTATGTTGTTTTTGTTTTGTTTTTTATTGTATTTTTTTTTTCTTAATAAAAAAAATGTATGTGGGTAATTTTTGGTGTGGGAGGGAAACAGCAAATTTTAAATGTAAAATAAAAGAATAGTTTATTGAAAAATGTATGTGGGTGCAGTTTACTATTTGGCCAAAAGATGGCCACAGTGAAAAAAGTCCTGCATGCGAACGATCTCGCATCCAGGAACTAAAAGAAGATGGAGAAGTTTCCTGGGGGCAGAAATACCGCGCTCTCTCAATAGAAAGCGTTGGTTTTTCTGCGGGGAAGTGAAATCGGTGAATGGGAATTATATTCCCATTCAATGATCAGGGGGCTAGCGGCGGGCGTAGGGAGCGCGCACAATCGCGCGCACCATGTGGAGCCTATCTGGACAAGTAAGTTCGTCCAGATAGGCCGAAGTGGTTAAAGGACAACTATCAAAGTTAACTAAAATTCTTAATGCCACATATATTTCCAGTAATTACTAGCAAATAGCAATACAGGGGCTTTTTTTCATCTTTTCATGTTTTATGTGAAGAAAATGTTTCATATACAGAGAACAGTTTTCACTGTGGGCATTACTATGGAGGACTGTGTCCAGCACATCAAGCATACAGGAACAATCTTCACTAGCAGTAATCCTGTGAGTAAAATGTGTTCAGAATGATAGAAAGCAGAAATATGGCTTCAAATGTTTATAAATAACACCACATGTGTGCCTGATCCTGTGTCTCACTCTCTGCCTCGCAGTGTAAGAGGTGGTGCCAATAAAATAACCCATTTCAGTGGTTGTCTTCGTGATAACTTAAAGGGGCACTATGGCAAAAAAAAATTGTAAAATTTAAAATATGTGCAAACATAGACAAATAAGAAGTACATTTTTTTTCCAGCGTAAGATGAGCCATAAATTACTTTTCTCCTATATTGCTGTCACCTACAGTAGGTTGTAGAAATCGGACAGAAGCAACAGGTTTTGGACTAGTCTATCTCTTCATGAGGGGATACTCAGGGATTTGTTTATTTTCAAAAGCACGTAGTGAATGGCAGTTGGTCTGTCCAACTGCCAAAAAACTGTGTAGCGAGCAGGGAAGCTGGCCAACATCATTTTTAAATCCTTTTAGGGAATATCTTTATAAAGAATTAAAACATGCTGAGAATCCCTTATGAAGAGATGGGCTTGTCCAAAACCTGTCACTTCTATCAGATGTCTACTACCTACTGTAAGTAACAGCAACACAGGAGAAAAGTCATTTATGGCTCATTTTACTGTGGAAAAAACTACTTCTTATTTGTCTATGTTTGCACATATTTTAAATTTTACAATTTTTCGCCATATTGCCCCTTTAATTTTTGAGCATCATCCAATTCTTATAGTTCCACCAGTCAGTAGTAATAATAAACATACATATATCCAGGCACATCGCCTCTAGTTAGGACATTAAATAAATTATTAGGGAAAGGGAGGTGCTGAAGGGGGTGTGGCTAGAAACAGCAAAAATCAATTAACCCTTTGCACACTCACATGCAAATGTTCAAACAAATGCATTCACAGATTTGCTCATCCAGGCACAACTGTTATCCCTACAGCTAAATTAAAAGCCAGGGTTTTAGTTCACAGAAGAATGCATTCTTATGCTTAGTCACCTATACTGCGTAGAAGTACCCAGGTAAACATAGGTGTCCTAACTCTGGCCCTGTAACATGCATAGTGCAGACATGCAAACACATTCATTGCATCAAACCTATCAATGGATTAGGAGCACACATCCTAACTTCCTCTCCTGGGAAAGACAGTGCATCTTACCAATCGCACAAGGGAGCTAACGCTATGTGTCCATGTGCACCATGCACATACACCAGCATAAGCTGTCTGCATGCTGACAAACATACAGGGGAAGGGGGAAGTGCACCGAATTGGACCCTAGCCACAGGGGTCAATGATAAGAATAAACATACATATATCCAGGCACATCGCCTCTAGTTAGGACATTAAATAAATTATTAGGGAAAGGGAGGTGCTGAAGGGGGTGTGGCTAGAAACAGCAAAAATCAATTAACCCTTTGCACACTCACATGCAAATGTTCAAACAAATGCATTCACAGATTTGCTCATCCAGGCACAACTGTTATCCCTACAGCTAAATTAAAAGCCAGGGTTTTAGTTCACAGAAGAATGCATTCTTATGCTTAGTCACCTATACTGCGTAGAAGTACCCAGGTAAACATAGGTGTCCTAACTCTGGCCCTGTAACATGCATAGTGCAGACATGCAAACACATTCATTGCATCAAACCTATCAATGGATTAGGAGCACACATCCTAACTTCCTCTCCTGGGAAAGACAGTGCATCTTACCAATCGCACAAGGGAGCTAACGCTATGTGTCCATGTGCACCATGCACATACACCAGCATAAGCTGTCTGCATGCTGACAAACATACAGGGGAAGGGGGGAGTGCACCGAATTGGACCCTAGCCACAGGGGTCAATGATAAGAATAAACATACATATATCCAGGCACATCGCCTCTAGTTAGGACATTAAATAAATTATTAGGGAAAGGGAGGTGCTGAAAGGGGTGTGGCTAGAAACAGCAAAAATCAATTAACCCTTCGCACACTCACATGATGCAAATGTTCAAACAAATGCATTCACAGATTTGCTCATCCAGGCACAACTGTTATCCCTACAGCTAAATTAAAAGCCAAGGTTTTAGTTCACAGAAGAATGCATTCTTATGCTTAGTCACCTATACTGCGTAGAAGTACCCAGGTAAACATAGGTGTCCTAACTCTGGCCCTGTAACATGCATAGTGCAGACATGCAAACACATTCATTGCAGCAAACCTATCAATGGATTAGGAGCACACATCCTAACTTCCTCTCCTGGGAAAGACAGTGCATCTTACCAATCGCACAAGGGAGCTAACGCTATGTGTCCATGTGCACCATGCACATACACCAGCATAAGCTGTCTGCATGCTGACAAACATACAGGGGAAGGGGGAAGTGCACCGAATTGGACCCTAGCCACAGGGGTCAATGATAAGAATAAACATACATATATCCAGGCACATCGCCTCTAGTTAGGACATTAAATAAATTATTAGGGAAAGGGAGGTGCTGAAGGGGGTGTGGCTAGAAACAGCAAAAATCAATTAACCCTTTGCACACTCACATGCAAATGTTCAAACAAATGCATTCACAGATTTGCTCATCCAGGCACAACTGTTATCCCTACAGCTAAATTAAAAGCCAGGGTTTTAGTTCACAGAAGAATGCATTCTTATGCTTAGTCACCTATACTGCGTAGAAGTACCCAGGTAAACATAGGTGTCCTAACTCTGGCCCTGTAACATGCATAGTGCAGACATGCAAACACATTCATTGCATCAAACCTATCAATGGATTAGGAGCACACATCCTAACTTCCTCTCCTGGGAAAGACAGTGCATCTTACCAATCGCACAAGGGAGCTAACGCTATGTGTCCATGTGCACCATGCACATACACCAGCATAAGCTGTCTGCATGCTGACAAACATACAGGGGAAGGGGGGAGTGCACCGAATTGGACCCTAGCCACAGGGGTCAATGATAAGAATAAACATACATATATCCAGGCACATCGCCTCTAGTTAGGACATTAAATAAATTATTAGGGAAAGGGAGGTGCTGAAAGGGGTGTGGCTAGAAACAGCAAAAATCAATTAACCCTTCGCACACTCACATGATGCAAATGTTCAAACAAATGCATTCACAGATTTGCTCATCCAGGCACAACTGTTATCCCTACAGCTAAATTAAAAGCCAAGGTTTTAGTTCACAGAAGAATGCATTCTTATGCTTAGTCACCTATACTGCGTAGAAGTACCCAGGTAAACATAGGTGTCCTAACTCTGGCCCTGTAACATGCATAGTGCAGACATGCAAACACATTCATTGCAGCAAACCTATCAATGGATTAGGAGCACACATCCTAACTTCCTCTCCTGGGAAAGACAGTGCATCTTACCAATCGCACAAGGGAGCTAACGCTATGTGTCCATGTGCACCATGCACATACACCAGCATAAGCTGTCTGCATGCTGACAAACATACAGGGGAAGGGGGAAGTGCACCGAATTGGACCCTAGCCACAGGGGTCAATGATAAGAATAAACATACATATATCCAGGCACATCGCCTCTAGTTAGGACATTAAATAAATTATTAGGGAAAGGGAGGTGCTGAAGGGGGTGTGGCTAGAAACAGCAAAAATCAATTAACCCTTTGCACACTCACATGCAAATGTTCAAACAAATGCATTCACAGATTTGCTCATCCAGGCACAACTGTTATCCCTACAGCTAAATTAAAAGCCAGGGTTTTAGTTCACAGAAGAATGCATTCTTATGCTTAGTCACCTATACTGCGTAGAAGTACCCAGGTAAACATAGGTGTCCTAACTCTGGCCCTGTAACATGCATAGTGCAGACATGCAAACACATTCATTGCATCAAACCTATCAATGGATTAGGAGCACACATCCTAACTTCCTCTCCTGGGAAAGACAGTGCATCTTACCAATCGCACAAGGGAGCTAACGCTATGTGTCCATGTGCACCATGCACATACACCAGCATAAGCTGTCTGCATGCTGACAAACATACAGGGGAAGGGGGAAGTGCACCGAATTGGACCCTAGCCACAGGGGTCAATGATAAGAATAAACATACATATATCCAGGCACATCGCCTCTAGTTAGGACATTAAATAAATTATTAGGGAAAGGGAGGTGCTGAAGGGGGTGTGGCTAGAAACAGCAAAAATCAATTAACCCTTTGCACACTCACATGCAAATGTTCAAACAAATGCATTCACAGATTTGCTCATCCAGGCACAACTGTTATCCCTACAGCTAAATTAAAAGCCAGGGTTTTAGTTCACAGAAGAATGCATTCTTATGCTTAGTCACCTATACTGCGTAGAAGTACCCAGGTAAACATAGGTGTCCTAACTCTGGCCCTGTAACATGCATAGTGCAGACATGCAAACACATTCATTGCATCAAACCTATCAATGGATTAGGAGCACACATCCTAACTTCCTCTCCTGGGAAAGACAGTGCATCTTACCAATCGCACAAGGGAGCTAACGCTATGTGTCCATGTGCACCATGCACATACACCAGCATAAGCTGTCTGCATGCTGACAAACATACAGGGGAAGGGGGGAGTGCACCGAATTGGACCCTAGCCACAGGGGTCAATGATAAGAATAAACATACATATATCCAGGCACATCGCCTCTAGTTAGGACATTAAATAAATTATTAGGGAAAGGGAGGTGCTGAAAGGGGTGTGGCTAGAAACAGCAAAAATCAATTAACCCTTCGCACACTCACATGATGCAAATGTTCAAACAAATGCATTCACAGATTTGCTCATCCAGGCACAACTGTTATCCCTACAGCTAAATTAAAAGCCAAGGTTTTAGTTCACAGAAGAATGCATTCTTATGCTTAGTCACCTATACTGCGTAGAAGTACCCAGGTAAACATAGGTGTCCTAACTCTGGCCCTGTAACATGCATAGTGCAGACATGCAAACACATTCATTGCAGCAAACCTATCAATGGATTAGGAGCACACATCCTAACTTCCTCTCCTGGGAAAGACAGTGCATCTTACCAATCGCACAAGGGAGCTAACGCTATGTGTCCATGTGCACCATGCACATACACCAGCATAAGCTGTCTGCATGCTGACAAACATACAGGGGAAGGGGGAAGTGCACCGAATTGGACCCTAGCCACAGGGGTCAATGATAAGAATAAACATACATATATCCAGGCACATCGCCTCTAGTTAGGACATTAAATAAATTATTAGGGAAAGGGAGGTGCTGAAGGGGGTGTGGCTAGAAACAGCAAAAATCAATTAACCCTTTGCACACTCACATGCAAATGTTCAAACAAATGCATTCACAGATTTGCTCATCCAGGCACAACTGTTATCCCTACAGCTAAATTAAAAGCCAGGGTTTTAGTTCACAGAAGAATGCATTCTTATGCTTAGTCACCTATACTGCGTAGAAGTACCCAGGTAAACATAGGTGTCCTAACTCTGGCCCTGTAACATGCATAGTGCAGACATGCAAACACATTCATTGCATCAAACCTATCAATGGATTAGGAGCACACATCCTAACTTCCTCTCCTGGGAAAGACAGTGCATCTTACCAATCGCACAAGGGAGCTAACGCTATGTGTCCATGTGCACCATGCACATACACCAGCATAAGCTGTCTGCATGCTGACAAACATACAGGGGAAGGGGGGAGTGCACCGAATTGGACCCTAGCCACAGGGGTCAATGATAAGAATAAACATACATATATCCAGGCACATCGCCTCTAGTTAGGACATTAAATAAATTATTAGGGAAAGGGAGGTGCTGAAAGGGGTGTGGCTAGAAACAGCAAAAATCAATTAACCCTTCGCACACTCACATGATGCAAATGTTCAAACAAATGCATTCACAGATTTGCTCATCCAGGCACAACTGTTATCCCTACAGCTAAATTAAAAGCCAAGGTTTTAGTTCACAGAAGAATGCATTCTTATGCTTAGTCACCTATACTGCGTAGAAGTACCCAGGTAAACATAGGTGTCCTAACTCTGGCCCTGTAACATGCATAGTGCAGACATGCAAACACATTCATTGCAGCAAACCTATCAATGGATTAGGAGCACACATCCTAACTTCCTCTCCTGGGAAAGACAGTGCATCTTACCAATCGCACAAGGGAGCTAACGCTATGTGTCCATGTGCACCATGCACATACACCAGCATAAGCTGTCTGCATGCTGACAAACATACAGGGGAAGGGGGAAGTGCACCGAATTGGACCCTAGCCACAGGGGTCAATGATAAGAATAAACATACATATATCCAGGCACATCGCCTCTAGTTAGGACATTAAATAAATTATTAGGGAAAGGGAGGTGCTGAAGGGGGTGTGGCTAGAAACAGCAAAAATCAATTAACCCTTTGCACACTCACATGCAAATGTTCAAACAAATGCATTCACAGATTTGCTCATCCAGGCACAACTGTTATCCCTACAGCTAAATTAAAAGCCAGGGTTTTAGTTCACAGAAGAATGCATTCTTATGCTTAGTCACCTATACTGCGTAGAAGTACCCAGGTAAACATAGGTGTCCTAACTCTGGCCCTGTAACATGCATAGTGCAGACATGCAAACACATTCATTGCATCAAACCTATCAATGGATTAGGAGCACACATCCTAACTTCCTCTCCTGGGAAAGACAGTGCATCTTACCAATCGCACAAGGGAGCTAACGCTATGTGTCCATGTGCACCATGCACATACACCAGCATAAGCTGTCTGCATGCTGACAAACATACAGGGGAAGGGGGGAGTGCACCGAATTGGACCCTAGCCACAGGGGTCAATGATAAGAATAAACATACATATATCCAGGCACATCGCCTCTAGTTAGGACATTAAATAAATTATTAGGGAAAGGGAGGTGCTGAAAGGGGTGTGGCTAGAAACAGCAAAAATCAATTAACCCTTCGCACACTCACATGATGCAAATGTTCAAACAAATGCATTCACAGATTTGCTCATCCAGGCACAACTGTTATCCCTACAGCTAAATTAAAAGCCAAGGTTTTAGTTCACAGAAGAATGCATTCTTATGCTTAGTCACCTATACTGCGTAGAAGTACCCAGGTAAACATAGGTGTCCTAACTCTGGCCCTGTAACATGCATAGTGCAGACATGCAAACACATTCATTGCAGCAAACCTATCAATGGATTAGGAGCACACATCCTAACTTCCTCTCCTGGGAAAGACAGTGCATCTTACCAATCGCACAAGGGAGCTAACGCTATGTGTCCATGTGCACCATGCACATACACCAGCATAAGCTGTCTGCATGCTGACAAACATACAGGGGAAGGGGGAAGTGCACCGAATTGGACCCTAGCCACAGGGGTCAATGATAAGAATAAACATACATATATCCAGGCACATCGCCTCTAGTTAGGACATTAAATAAATTATTAGGGAAAGGGAGGTGCTGAAGGGGGTGTGGCTAGAAACAGCAAAAATCAATTAACCCTTTGCACACTCACATGCAAATGTTCAAACAAATGCATTCACAGATTTGCTCATCCAGGCACAACTGTTATCCCTACAGCTAAATTAAAAGCCAGGGTTTTAGTTCACAGAAGAATGCATTCTTATGCTTAGTCACCTATACTGCGTAGAAGTACCCAGGTAAACATAGGTGTCCTAACTCTGGCCCTGTAACATGCATAGTGCAGACATGCAAACACATTCATTGCATCAAACCTATCAATGGATTAGGAGCACACATCCTAACTTCCTCTCCTGGGAAAGACAGTGCATCTTACCAATCGCATAAGGGAGCTAACGCTATGTGTCCATGTGCACCATGCACATACACCAGCATAAGCTGTCTGCATGCTGACAAACATACAGGGGAAGGGGGGAGTGCACCGAATTGGACCCTAGCCACAGGGGTCAATGATAAGAATAAACATACATATATCCAGGCACATCGCCTCTAGTTAGGACATTAAATAAATTATTAGGGAAAGGGAGGTGCTGAAGGGGGTGTGGCTAGAAACAGCAAAAATCAATTAACCCTTCGCACACTCACATGATGCAAATGTTCAAACAAATGCATTCACAGATTTGCTCATCCAGGCACAACTGTTATCCCTACAGCTAAATTAAAAGCCAGGGTTTTAGTTCACAGAAGAATGCATTCTTATGCTTAGTTACCTATACTGCGTAGAAGTACCCAGGTAAACATAGGTGTCCTAACTCTGGCCCTGTAACATGCATAGTGCAGACATGCAAACACATTCATTGCAGCAAACCTATCAATGGATTAGGAGCACACATCCTAACTTCCTCTCCTGGGAAAGACAGTGCATCTTACCAATCGCACAAGGGAGCTAACGCTATGTGTCCATGTGCACCATGCACATACACCAGCATAAGCTGTCTGCATGCTGACAAACATACAGGGGAAGGGGGAAGTGCACCGAATTGGACCCTAGCCACAGGGGTCAATGATAAGAATAAACATACATATATCCAGGCACATCGCCTCTAGTTAGGACATTAAATAAATTATTAGGGAAAGGGAGGTGCTGAAGGGGGTGTGGCTAGAAACAGCAAAAATCAATTAACCCTTCGCACACTCACATGCAAATGTTCAAACAAATGCATTCACAGATTTGCTCATCCAGGCACAACTGTTATCCCTACAGCTAAATTAAAAGCCAGGGTTTTAGTTCACAGAAGAATGCATTCTTATGCTTAGTCACCTATACTGCGTAGAAGTACCCAGGTAAACATAGGTGTCCTAACTCTGGCCATATCTGGATATATGTATGTTTATTCTTATCATTGACCCCTGTGGCTAGGGTCCAATTCGGTGCACTCCCCCCTTCCCCTGTATGTTTGTCAGCATGCAGACAGCTTATGCTGGTGTATGTGCATGGTGCACATGGACACATAGCGTTAGCTCCCTTGTGCGATTGGTAAGATGCACTGTCTTTCCCAGGAGAGGAAGTTAGGATGTGTGCTCCTAATCCATTGATAGGTTTGATGCAATGAATGTGTTTGCATGTCTGCACTATGCATGTTACAGGGCCAGAGTTAGGACACCTATGTTTACCTGGGTACTTCTACGCAGTATAGGTGACTAAGCATAAGAATGCATTTTTCTGTGAACTAAAACCCTGGCTTTTAATTTAGCTGTAGGGATAACAGTTGTGCCTGGATGAGCAAATCTGTGAATGCATTTGTTTGAACATTTGCATGTGAGTGTGCGAAGGGTTAATTGATTTTTGCTGTTTCTAGCCACACCCCCTTCAGCACCTCCCTTTCCCTAATAATTTATTTAATGTCCTAACTAGAGGCGATGTGCCTGGATATATGTATGTTTATTCTTATCATTGACCCCTGTGGCTAGGGTCCAATTCGGTGCACTCCCCCTTCCCCTGTATGTTTGTCAGCATGCAGACAGCTTATGCTGGTGTATGCGCATGGTGCACATGGACACATAACATTAGCTCCCTTGTGCGATTGGTAAGATGCACTGTCTTTCCCAGGAGAGAAAGTTAGGATGTGTGCTCCTAATCCATTGATAGGTTTGATGCAATGAATGTGTTTGCATGTCTGCACTATGCATGTTACAGGGCCAGAGTTAGGACACCTATGTTTACCTGGGTACTTCTACGCAGTGTAGGTGACTAAGCATAAGAATGCATTCTTCTGTGAACTAAAACCCTGGCTTTTAATTTAGCTGTAGGGATAACAGTTGTGCCTGGATGAGCAAATCTGTGAATGCATTTGTTTGAACATTTGCATGTGAGTGTGCGAAGGGTTAATTGATTTTAGTCAGTAGTAATACACCAAGTCTTGCTCCCCAAATCTGGTGATTACACTGTGGATCCTTATAAAGTTGGGCTCCCGTCTCTCATTCTCTGGGTCACGTATGCTCTGTGATTCCATCTAGCTGCTATAGCTGAGTTGTATTGCACTTTGCACTTACTTCTTGCGCTGTGCTCTGTCTTATTGAATAAGGCCCCAGGTGCATATATTTCAGTTTGAAGACTAATGACAGCTGTGACTCTCAGACAATCCTGGAAGCTTCCCCCCCTTTGGGATTCGGCGATAAATTACAAAGTCCAGTCGGGGACAATGTTAATGTCAACAGATCAATACAGGTTTTGGAGCAGGAATGCTCTAGGGCAGTGTAATCTATTGTGTGTATATCTTACAAAAGAGCAAGACACATATGTAGTGTCGATAGTTAACTGTTTGCTTTATCCCGAGGTAGGTGAAGACCTTCTCTGCCATTGCTAGACTTAGCTTAGGTCTCTTTATAGATTCATATTATCACTAGAATTGGTGTTAGAATTTGGAACATCATTCCCAATTCACCCGAATACCAAAATGTAGCACCATTCAGCACTAAACCTGCAGACAAGGTTAGGAGGCATTCACTCACTTGCGCTTCATGGTGTGTTCCAAGCGACTCCGATACTTTGTTCTGAATTTGAAAGCCAACACTAATTATTTTCACCATCTGTGGAAACTGGAAAGAATAGCCAAAAAAACAATGAAACAAGCAAAAGTTTTGCGAACCAGCAGATAACCAAAGATACTACCAAATACAAGGGAAATCTAGTACAGTATATCTAATTGTCATTTAAGCAAAAGCATTAGTTACACACACTGTATTTGCATATACCTAAAAAGTAATGATGGTAGTGATGAGCAGAAATTATGCCTATGCGCAATTATGCATCGTAATTTGCATTTACTCATCATAGTCATAATATGACATTTTGGGGAAAAACATAGTAATTGTAAACATTTGTAATTACGAATTTACGCGTAATTTACGCATAATTGTGTGCCGAATTTGATGGTGAATAGCAAAGCTCCCATGCTATTGATAAACATTTGTAATTACGAATTTACGCGTAATTTACGCATAATTGTGTGCCGAATTTGATGGTGAATAGCAAAGCTCCCATGCTATTGATACCAACATTGCTACATATGTTAAAGTGGATCTGAGATGAACTTTTACTCATTGCATAATTGTGTTCCTTTCCTATTGTTTATAGGGCATTCCTCAAGCCAAATACTTTTTTGTTTTTGTTTTAATACTCTAATTCCCTATATACTAACCAAGCCATGCCCACAGGTTTTCAGAGAGCCAAAGCACTTTTAGACAGTAGCAAGGGCTCATGGGAGTTCAGTCTGGGCAAGAGGAGGGGGAGGTATTACTAGCCAGAGATTTCAGAGGCAGAGGGGAGCAGGGGATTAGGCTTTTTGCGCAAGATGCAGATAAGCCTGCCTCTGTGTTATGTTTACAAACAACATGACTGCTGTCATTGTATCACAGGAAGAAATAATCATATTCTATTAAAGCTGTTTGCAGCTAGATTTGCTGTGCAAACTATCTAAACTTTATATAAGATATATAGACAAGTTACCTGTTATAGTTAGTTTTTCGTCTCAGATCCGCTTTAAGGAGAATTGTGGGTGCAAGTCAAAAAAAAAATGTCCAAAAAGACCTTGTAGTTTTAGACAAAATTGATTTTAAAAAAAATACAAAGAAAAATGTTTTTTAAACTGTTATTTTTATGAGTTTAAAACCATTTTTCTTTGCATTTTTAAAATCGATTTTCTCAAAAACTACAAAGTCTTTTTGAAATTTTTTTTTTTTACTTGTACCCACTATTCTCCATAACATATGTAGCAATTTTGGTAGCAATAGCATGTGTGGGGGGTTTGCTATTCACCAACAAAATTGGCGCGAAATTACGCATAAATTGTGCATACATTTATGAGTAATTTTGAATGATTACTCAAAATGAATTGAATTAACAATTAGTAATTATAGGCATAACTGCAAAAATGTACGCAAAATTTTGTGGAATGGTAATTAGCTGATTATGATCAACACTAATGATGAGCAAAACTGAAACTTTTATTTTTGTGAAAAAGGTCAGCAATAATAACATATTATTACAAAAACAAAGTCACAAAAAATGATCAACAATTTGCATCTTGATAAATTAGAACATATTAGCCACATTTCTAAATTAATTGCAAAGCTGCTACAAACACTATTGTCGCAAAAATTGATATGTGTAACGTTTGCGGAATCGTTTTCGTGGTCAGCGCACAAGATGCGCACTGACACAACGAAAACCCTCCACACACGTATAATTGGGTGAACCCAGGCTAGGTGCAATGCACCAGCAGAGGGCAATTCCCACCAGCAGATGGTGCTGTGGAGTGCAGACGAGCACAGCCTCTGCACAGCCACAAATGCCAGATGGGAATTGTACAGATCTAAGACAATGCGGGGCTGAACAGCCCTTAAAGAGAAGAGCACAGAGATAGGCTAAATGTGTGTTCCCCAATCTAGTCGCCACTCAGCGACGGTGACCACACATTCGCAGAAACAAAGTATGAACGCGATCACGAGAGAGGCGATCGCTCGAAGTGACACAAGACAGATCAGAACAGAACACAAGAGTAGCAAAGGCACAGCAAACGACAATGAGAAAATAACGAAAATAGCAAACGCTAACTAAACGCGAACACCGCACTCATTCGCAACAGCCAACGCGTTTACAGCGCGATCTCCGCATGCTAAGCACAACAGAGACAAGAACACCTAACTAACCACCGACAGACAAACACGAAACAGAGGACGTGAGCGCTTGCTTAACGGTTACCTCACCGAGCCTACAGCAAGCGTTCGTATCAGACAAGACAGACAAACGGAAAACAGGAATATGAGAGGGAAGATCCACTGTTCTTTCCGCCAGAGCTAGTGCGATCCGGGTTCAGGAACAGGCTAGGAAAGATCCACTGCACTTTCCGCCAGAGCGAGTGCGATCCGGGTACAGGAACAGGAACACAGATCAGAAGGATCCACAGCCGCTACCGCCAGGGGCTAGTGTGATCCAAGCAAGACAGGCAGATGAGATAGCCGGTAGCAACCGCTGCTCCAGCTATACTCCAAGAAAGCAGATCAGAAGGATCCACAGCCACTACCGCTAGGGGCTAGTGCGATCCAAACACGACAGACAGATGAGGTAGCCGGTAGCAACCGCTGCTCCAGCTTACACTCCAAGAACATAGATCAGAAGGATCCACAGCCGCTACCACTAGAAGCTAGTGCAATCCAAACAAGACAGACAGATGAACAGAAGGGGCTAACAGTAGCAACTGCTGCTCTGGTTAGCACCCCAGACAGACAGAACGATTTCCTGACAACCACCGTTGGCGACAGGACAATCGCAACAGAGAGGCAATACAGACAAAACAGATAGCAAAGCTAACTGCACTAGGGAAGCTGCCTAGTGCAGTCCCAAGAATTACTCTAAGATAACTTTAACAAGCAATAGCACGGCTGACACTCAAGGAGTGTTTCAACAGACCATGAAGGATGACCAGCAAAGGATTCTGGGAAAACATGGCTTTTATACTGCCAGCCTTCAAAGGAGGCAGCTAGGTGATTTGCAAAACCAATGTATGCAAATTCCTCAGCAGCAGAGCAGGTCAGAAACTTGCAAAGGAAAGACAGGTCTCTCTTCCAGAGACCTGCAGCCCACAGACTAGAGGAATGGTCAAACAGCTGTCTGCCTGTGCAGCCAGCTGAGCGGATCATTACAATATGGTGGTTGATGGAAAATGTAGGAATATGAAAAAAAATATGTAGATGTAGCAAAAATGAAAGTTTTGCCTGAAAAAATGTGTTACAGAACTCGGCAGGGTGTAGAATTCTGGCAGTTTTTCTTCTTAGCTTATTAGCGTCCCCATGCTTTGGTCTGCAATAGGTATTTCCCAGAGTCAGTTGGTGAAATTCCTAAAATGGTTCATTGCTTGGGGGTAATATGTGTTAGAGAGGACAACACCTTCCTCTCCCTTACCTTTCCAGAGCACCCTTGCCTAATATTAACCCATTTTGGTTCCTGGACGTAGAAACTACGTCCAGGAACCGTGCGCGCTCCCGTGTGCTCCTGCGGCCGATCGCGCGCGTGCACGCACGCTCCCGGCCCGTGGTTCGTTAGCCAGGCAATCAGTGAATCAGGCTACGGTGCCCGATCACTGATTCATCTCCCCCGCTGAAAAAGCGACAGCTTCTCTCGGAAGCTGCGCCTTTTCTGGCTGTTCCCTCCCTGATGCATCACTCTAAGCGTGTGTTATGCTTAGAGTGACGTCATGTAAACAAACTTATGGCCGCCATCTTGTGGCAAAAAGTAAAACTACAACAAAAAGTAAAAAAAATTTAAATCAACACACAATTACATTAAAAAAATATGGTTTACATCCCACCCTCCCAAAAATACCCAAATAAAATGTTTAATATAAAAAAAACACAAAACATTACAATAAAAAAAACAAACATGTAAATATTTACCTAAGGGTCTAAACTTTTTAAATATCAATGTAAAGATAAAATATTTCTATATTTTTTTTATTTTAAACTTGTAAGTAGTGATAGATGCAAAACGGAAAAAATGCACCTTTATTTCCAAATAAAATATTGTCGCCATACATTGTGATAGGGACATAATTTTAACGGTGTAATAACCGGGACATATGGGCAAATACAAAACGTGAGTTTTAATTATGGAGGCATGTATTATTTTAAAACTATAATGACTGAAAACTGAGAAATAATTATTTCTTTCCGTTTTTTCTTATTCTTCCTGTTAAAATGCATTTACAGTAAAGTGGCTCTTAGCAAAATGTACCCCCCAAAGAAAGCCTAATTGGTGGCGGAAAAAGCAAGATATAGATCAGTTCATTGTGATAAGTAGTGATAAAGTTATAGGCTAATGAATGGGAGGTGGACATTGCTCAAGTGAAAACGACGGAACGCGAATGGGTTAAGGACATGTGGCTTACTCCCTTCACTGGCTACCTATAGAATGGAGGGTCCTATTCAAGATCGGCCTACTGACATTTAAATCCCTGAATAATCTGGCCCCTGGATACATGAAAGAAATGTTGCAGCTGTGTAGCAATCCCCGCATTCTCAGATCCACAGGTTTTAATAATCTAGTCATACCCAGAGTCCACTTGGAAACTTTTGGTCCCAGAGTCTTCTGTCATGCTGCTCCTACGTTTTGGAACTCCTTACCTCAATAGATCAGGGCAGCTCCATCCCTGGACGTGTTTAAATCCAGACTAAAAATCCACCTGTTCAGTTTGGGATTTGCAGAAATATAACTTTTGTTGTGTGAATACTTCATCCTACTAATGACTGAATCTGAGAGAGCCTAAGCGCTTTGAGTCCTATGGGAGAAAAGCGCTATAGAAATGTTATTGTATTGTATTGTATTGTATTCCCACCTTGTGATTAGGGATGGTCGGAAATGTCAATTTCCGATTCTGCAGAATTTCTGATTTCCGCCAATGCCGATTTCCGATTTCACGGATTTCCAATCGTTTTCCGATTTCCGAGTTCGGATTGGTCATTTTTTGCATTCTCTGATTGGTCCAATGCTTCCGAGTTCTGTGATTGGGCTAAAATTACCAAGTTGTGGTAATGCAGTAATTCTACAGAAATCCGATTTCCGATCGGTTTTCGATTTCTGAGTAGTGTTTTTTGTCATTTTTTGCATTCTTTGATTGGCCAAATACTTTCGAGTTGCTTCTGCATTCCCTGATTGCTCCATTTTGGAGTTGCAGTAATGCAGTATTTCTGCAGAAATCCGATTTCCGAGTTCCGTTTTCCGATCAGAAATTCAGATTTCAGATCGGAAATATGAAAATTTCAACTCCGCAAAATCCGAATGAGCATCTATGAAGGTGGGTGTAACTACCTACACATATAATGGTAGGCCCTGGGAGGTGGCTTAGGGTGGATTCTGAAGGCCCCCTTTGATAAGGTACACCCAGGTATCTGCAACCCCTATGCGGGAAGATTACAAGATTACATTAGTTCCTCCTATCCATTTCTACACAAAATTAAGAGTTAAAAAACAAACACTAGCACCACACAAAAAGAAAAAAAAGAAAACAGTGTATAAAACATTTTTACAGATCTTTCATTAATAATCCCATAACATAGCTTTGGAACAATGGTTGGACAACACCCTAGGATATTAACACTCCCACGCCATATCCTCAGAGTAATGGTTCTACAGCAATCTCCTCAGAATAATGGACAAACAACAATGTCCTTTTAGCAATAGCTGCATGCCATTATCTTAAGAATAATGGCCCTATGCCAATTAATCATTTTAACAATGGTTGTGCACCATGTACTTATAATAATGGTCCTACACCAATATCCTCAGAATAATGATTCCTCACCATATCCTGAGAACAATGGTCCCATGCCAATATCCTTAGAATAATGGTCCCCTGCCAATATGCTTAGCAGAATGGTCCAACACTACTATCTTTTTAACAATGGTTGCACACCATATCCTCAGAATAATGGTCCCCTGCCAGTATGCTCAGGAGAATGGTCCAACACTACTATCTTTTTAACAATGGTTGCACACCATATGCTCAGAATAATGGTCTTATGCTATCTTCAGAGTAATAGTCCCATACCATATCCTGAGAATAATGGTCCCACGTCAATATGCATACACGCCAATATCCTAACAAAATTGCCTGACCTCTGGTTTGGTGCAGACACTGCTCTATGGCATGGCTAGGAGAGACAGAAAGGACTTGGACAGCATGAATGGAGACAGGGCTAACTTGGAGGTATAGGCAGGGGTGTATTGTACATTGCTAACCTAGACTCCAATACCCGGCCGGAGGTCCAGCCAAATGAGTCCAATCAAGTTGTGTATGGTCACCTTAGGTGTGATTGATTTCCCCATGGACATCTGCTACAGCTTGTTCTCTAGTGGCCATCTTAGGTGTGATAGATTCCCACACGGATGTCTGCTCCAGCTTGTTCTCCAGTGGCCATCTTAGGTGTGATAGATTCCCACATGGACATCTGCTCCAGCTTGTTCTCCAGTGGCCATCTTCCTTAGGTGTGATAGATTCCCACATGGACATCTGCTCCAGCTTGTTCTCCAGTGGCCATATTAGGTATGATAGATTCCCACTTGGATATCTGCTCCAGCTTGTGCTCCAGTAGCCATCTTAGGTGTGATAGATTCCCACATGGACATCTGCTCCAGCTTGTTCTCCAGTGGCCATCTTAGGTGTGATAGATTCCCACACGGACATCTGCTCCAGCTTGTTCTCCAGTGGCCATCTTAGGTGTGATAGGTTCCCACATAGACATCTGCTCCAGCTTGTTCTCCAGTGGCCATCTTAGGTGTGATAGATTCTCACACGGACGTCTGCTTCAGCTTGATTCTCCAGTGGCCATCTTAGGTGTGATAGATTCCCACATGGACATCTGCTCCAGCTTGTTCTCCAGTGGCCATCTTAGGTGTGATAGGTTCCCACACGGACATCTGCTCCAGCTTGTTCTCCAGTGGCCATCTTAGGTGTGATAGATTCCCACACGGACATCTGCTACAGCTTGTTCTCCAGTTGCCATCTTCCTTAGGTGTGATAGGTTCCCACACGGACATCTGCTCCAGCTTGTTCTCCAGTGGCCATCTTAGGTGTGATAGGTTCCCACACGGACATCTGCTCTAGCTTGTTCTCCAGTGGCCATCTTAGGTGTGATAGATTCCCACATGGACATCTGCTCCAGCTTGTTCTCCAGTGGCCATCTTAGGTGTGATAGATTCCCACATGAACATCTGCTCCAGCTTGTTCTCCAGTGGCCATCTTAGGTGTGATAGATTCCCACATGGACATCTGCTCTGCTCCAGCTTGTTCTCCAGTGGCCATCTTAGATGTGACATTTCCACATGGATATCTGCTCCAGCTTGTTCTCCAGTGGCCATCTTAGGTGTGACATTTCCACATGGACATCAGCTCCACTTGCATAGGTGCCCCCAGTATAGGTTAGCTAGGCATAGGTGCCCCCAGTAAATAAACTTTTTTTCTCCATTTTTGATAAGTAAACAGACAGAGCCATTGTGCCTCTTTCCCTTCTTCATTAATTGAGAGGCAGCTCAGAAACTTGTTTCCTGGACGACCACAGAGACATCACTAAATAACAAGAAGAATGTAGACAGTGGAGACATAACTTTAAATTGAATCTGTCACCATGAACAGAGCTTTCAGGCAGCCTGCAGTTCACTAATTAGATAAAGCATGATGTTTCCGACAAACCTGCCACTGTCCTGATTAATGGAAGCATAATGCAAAGTTCATGGTGGGCGTGGCCATTTTCAATAATTATCTGGAGTGTGTAAACACACAACATTGGCTACAACTTCTCAACTCAGCTTTGCTGCCCTCATTAGAGTTGAAGGTGTCAAAGCTGATTTTTTTTGTTTTTTTTTTATAATGGAAGCAGAACTTAACAACTTAAAGTGAATCAGAGACGAAGCACCCTCATGTATTTTACCACATCTATCAGTGAACGATCTCGCTTCCAGGAACTAGAAAGAGGACGGGAAACTGTTTTTTTTTTTGCAGAAAGACTGTGGCCTCTGATAAGAGACTGTCTGTTTTTCTGCAGAGGACTTAGATCAATGAATGGGAAGTATATTCTCATTCATTGATCGGGGGGCTAACGGCAGGCGGCGGGAGCGCGCATGATCACACGCCTCAGGCAGCAGGAGCTGCACAGTCTATCTGGATGGATATATCCGTCCAGATAGACTTAAGTGGTCAAGGTGCCCATCAATGGTACAATTTCTTCACCAAATGTGACCTTTAATGCAATTTTTATGACTGAATTGAATAGAAAATTTATTGGTAGGTGAACAGAGGCGCCAGAAGGATAAAAGTACATAAAATTTTTTAAAAAATTGCTGGGAGGAAGTGGTGGACTCGCCTCCGTTAAAGCAGACACCAAGGACTGTAAATATATAGCTATACACATTTATTGAAAATACCCCAAAGATGCAACGCGTTTCGTGGGCACAGCCCACTTCTTCAGGCAATAAGCAGGGGATAAACAACTGCAAACAAAAGACAAAGGCATAGCTATAAATGTTGCCATCTTTTTATGGCAACATTTATAACTATGCCTCTGTCTTTTGTTTACAGTTGTTTATCCCCTGCTTATTGCCTGAAGAAGTGGGCTGTGCCCGCGAAACGCGTTGCATCTTTGGGGTATTTTCAATAAATGTGTATATCTATATATTTACAGTCCTTGGTGTCTGCTTTAACGGAGGTGAGTCCACCACTTCCTCCCAGCAATTTTTTAAAAATGTTATGTACTTTTATCCTTCTGGCGCCTCTGTTCACCTACCAATATATTTGAGTCCACCCCAGGTGGAGGGGTGAGCTACCCCCTTTCTTCCTATCTACAGAGAGCGACTTCTTAATCCTGAGTGAGGACAGGTCTAATCTCCTCACCTGCCTAATGAGTGGTTACCTAGGTGGTAACCTGTGTTTGTGAGTATTACCATCTCACTATTTCATTTATCCAATCAATTTTGACATACTACACCATATTAGGCTCTCGATTTCTCTTCAACTTTTGTATAGAAAATTTGCAGTCTATGAAGGCATTTGATAAAGAACGGTTCTTTGGTCGATTGCTAAATAGGATTACATGATCAAATCTGAAGAAAGAATCCTTCAGCAAATGTGAACAATCGATAATTGCATTCAGATTACTTATGATCATTCAAATCACATTGAAAGATTGCATTTAGTGAAAAATTGTACTGTTAATGGTCACCGTTACATTGTCCACCACTTGGTAAACAACACATCTACAGAGTTTCATAATGCAATACACAGCTATTTAGCCCGTTGCCACAGCGCTCATAAGTTTCTCCAAACATCTACCCAAACCAATTTGTCTTCTCTCTATTCCACTTCTCCAATATCCATGAGCGCCAATAGCAACATTAAGCTTAATAAAGTTATCATTAGTCACATTCTTAAAAGTTATTACCGGAGAGTAAAGATTTGTATTGTAATTAAGCTTGTGGAATGAGATTCAATTTCTCTTGGAAATGAATTTATTATACATTGCAGCAAACACTGCTGATGTCTAAAAAGGTCACTGGGCTTAAAGAATGCTGCACATGAAAATAAGTGTGTACAAGTACAAGAGCTCTAACAATGAGTTATACTTTCATTATTATATTGTTTACAAATAAGAGTTTCATATTTAAATCTTCTCTTAAAGAGACACTGAAAAATATATATATGATATAATGAATTGGTTGTGTAGTACGGATACTTAATAGAACATTAGTAGCAAAGAAAATATTCTCATATTTTTATTTTCAGTTATATGGTGTTTTTTATAGCATTGCATCATTCTCTAATATTTTCAGTTTACACACTACTCAGCATTCTAAATGATTTTACAGAGCAGGCCAATAAACGTTTGACCTGTCTTCTGCAGAGAAAAATGAAATACAATGACTGATAGTTGAGATAATAAGCTTCAGAAGACAGAGTTATCTGCGACTTTGAAAGTAATGGAGCTCAATGGCTCTTTTGCATAGATAACAACTGGAGTTTCTTAACTCTTCTTGTACTGGAAACAATATTAGACTCATGTCTCTGCTCCTAATGTTTTATTTCTTAGCTGTGCTACACATACAAATCATATTATAATTTTTTTTTTCACTTCAGTGTCTCTTTAAAAGGTCAGTCCCTCAGAATGTGAATAAAAGTGGCAGGTAGAGTCTTGTGGCCTGAGTTACCTGGTTGCTGAGGTCTATCTTGTGGAACCTCTAGCTGTGAGCTTTTTCTTGCTATCGGCTCTGTACTAGTCCACCTTGAAGATGGGCCCTGCCCATTGTTCAATTATTTTTTCTCCTTAAGGTGGCCACTAACGGTCCAATTTCTAGTGAAAAATTGTTAGAGCGATCAGAAATTCTGATCGGATTGGTTGTAAATAATCTCCATTGATGGGCACAATCGATTACGAATGATTATAAAAAATAGTCGTCCGATTGGATTTTGGTCAAGCCAAAATTTGGATTTTCTAGTTGGTTGTGATAGGTAGGAAGCAAAGATTGGTTTGTTGATGGTGTAGTGAACGATTTTTTGTTCCGATCAGAATTATCTGATTGCTCGAACGATTTTTTTTTTTGATTTAACATGTCATCTTTATTGAGGTATTGCAGTGATCATACATAAACAACATTGTCCGCACGCAGGCGGTTTACCAGAAGTAATAACAGTTGAGTAGCAGGATAAAATGAAGCATTAATGTTTAGAGTCAATGGGGTAGATGGTAGAGTAAATAGTCCTGAAGGGGAATTACCTTTACAGGTTGGTGTATTAACAACAAAGAGACATGTTATAACATGAACAAGGTGAAAAACGTAGTAACCGGTAAGAAAATATATACAGACAGCAGCCGAAAACCCACAATCCCAACCCCAACCGCCTTCAATGCTGGTGGCATTGCAAGGGTCTATAATTAAGAGTTAGGCTTTGCAGTGGGTGTAACATGAGGTGGTCCAAGTGTCCCATATGGAATGCAATTTTTGGACTGATCCCCTGTGTAGGTATATGGCTTTGTGGAAGGGCAGAATTTTATTAACTGATCTTATCCAGTCAGCTAATACTGGGACTTGAGGTTGTATCCATTGTTGAGTGAGCACCTTGCGGGCTACGTGAAGGGTATTGAGCAGAAGGAGTAGAGTATATTTGTTACGAATAGCATGAGGGATCATATTTAGTAAGCAGAGTTTAGGGTCCAGAGCGACTGTGCAGCCCATTTTTATCATTTAGAAATGTAATAATTTGTTGCCAGTAGATATTCACTTCAGGACAGGACCATATCATATGGTAGAAGGTACCCTGGGCCAGAGCACATTTAGGGCATAAAGGTGAGTATCCTGGGCGGAATTTGGCTAATCTAACAGGGGTGAGGTAGGCCCGGTGCAACACATAGAGACCAAGCAGTCTATCAGGAATGTGGGGGGAAACCCTGGCAGAATCTACGAGAGCCTCCTCCCAATCTTCATCGGAGAACTCCCCCAGATCCCGCACCCACTGTGTCTTCCTATCAAAGGCTCTACGGGTGGCTCCAGTTATCAATATAGCTGCGTATAGAGCTGAAATTAATTGAGTAGAGGAGGAACCTGTTTAGGATACCAGAGTCAGAGAGAGAATGAGGTATTGTTGGAAATTGGGTTTTAAGGGCATGAGAGAGCTGCCTATAATAAAATTGCATGTATGCTGGTAATTGAAATTTGGATGCCAATTGTTCAAAAGAGACAATGGAGCCAGATTCCAAGACTTGATGTAGGTATATGATCTCCCGCTCGATCCACAGCCGACTGTTAGGGAGTTTGCGGAGTTCAGGAAGGCCTCGATTTTCCCACAGCGGGGTAAGTTTCAGTGGGGCGTTTAGCTCTAGGAATTTATGTGCGGTATCCCAGACTTTTAAAGTTTGGCAGAAGGTTATCGGAAATTGCTTAATGTGGGGAGATTTTTTAGCCCCAGTGGCAATAATACAAAGGGGGTCCATACGACGAAGAGAGGGGGTGTCATACACTAAATTGCATATTCGGCCCCTATTGATTGTAAGGTCATAGTAAATATGTGAAAGTTGAGCTGCCAAATAATAGATGTGACAGTTAGGAACTGCTAAGCCCCCGAGGTCTTTTGGGTTTTGAAGAATTGTGAGGGAGAGGCGATGCCTTGAGGAGCCCCAGATAAACTGAGTAAGGAGGGTATTTATTTTGGAGAAGGTGTCATATGGGAGATAAATCGAGGCGTTCCATGAAACATAGAGTATCTTGGGGAGGAGAACCATTTTGAATAAGTTTGCCCGTCCTGCCACGTTTATGGGAAG
The DNA here is from genome assembly GCF_040937935.1 of Hyperolius riggenbachi. Lineage (NCBI taxonomy): Eukaryota > Metazoa > Chordata > Amphibia > Anura > Hyperoliidae > Hyperolius > Hyperolius riggenbachi. The sequence continues at coordinate 290,582,814 of NC_090654.1, read as the reverse complement.
TTTGGACCAGGCCTGAAATTTTGCAGATATATATTGCAGCAGGGGTGTCCAATTTAGAGGGATAAAGTCTTGTGGGAGTCTGGAAATCTTGATACCCAGGTATGTGATCTCTGATGCCCATTGCAGAGGGGAGGAGGTCTGGGGCAAGGTTGGGGGAAATATATCGATAGGGAGGATATAAGACTTGGACCAATTAATACGTAGACCGGAGTATTGTCCAAAGTTGTCAATAAGGGTAAGGGCACGTTGTAGTGAGGGACCAGGATCGTTTAAATATAGGAGCATATCAAAAGCGTATAGACTGATTTTATCTGTTATAGTAGCTTTTACAAGGCCACGAACATAGGAGTCTGTTCTTATCAGGGCAGCAATGGGCTCAATCGCCAAATCAAATAGAAGGGGGGACAATGGGCAGCCCTGCCTCGTACCTCTGGATATGGGGACGGCATCAGAGATCCATCCATTGATTCTTATCCGGGCATAAGGATCAGTGTAGAGTAGTTTAACCCATGCAATAAAACGAGGGCCAATATTGTAGCGGCCTAGAACGGACAATAGAAAGTCCCATTCGATGGTATCGAAGGCTTTGGCGGTGTCAAGAGACACCACCACTCTGGTTCCAATATTCTCGTGCCCTGTCTGCATAGCAAGAAACAGTCTTCTGATATTTAGAGCAGTTGATCTACCTGGAATAAAACCAGATTGGTCTGGATGTATTAAGGAGGCTATGACTTTATTCAGTCGTTGTGACAAAAGTTTAGCAAGTATCTTGACATCAGTTTGGATTAGGGAGATAGGGCGATATGATTCACATTGGAGGGGGTTTTTACCAGGTTTCAAGATTAAGATAATTAAGGCTTCCCTCATAGAGAGCGGAAGGGTGCCAATTGCAAGGGCACTGTTATATAGTTCCAGGAGCCCTGGGGCCAGCAGTGATTTATATTGTTTGAAGAATTCTCCTGGTAAACCATCAGCGCCTGGGGATTTAGAGGGAGGTAAAGAAGAGATGGCATCTTCAACCTCCTGAATTGTAATTGGGGCGTCTAGTAATAAGCGACTGGGTTCATCTAGGGAGGGGAGAGGAATGTCCTCGAGGTATTCTGCAATTGACGATGCAGAAGCCACAGAGGTCTTAGAGTATAATGATTGATAAAAAGAGGCAAAGCGTTGTAGGATATCAGGAGGAGAGGAGAGAATAGAACCCTCAGCATCCTCTATCTTAAGGATTACCTGTGGGGCTGTCATCTCTCTGGATAATTTAGCTAGTAACGCTCTGCATTGTTCACCTAGTTCATAGACTCTCTGCTTAGAGAATAAAATTTTGCGGTTTGCTTTGGTTATAAGGAGTTGCTCATACTCAGCTAGTTTAGATCTGTAAAGGTCGTGAAGGGTGGGAGAGGGATCATTGGTGAAGTCAGAGGTAACCTGCTGTAGTTCTAGAAGAACTGTACGTTCATTTATGGCAGTGTTTATTTTGATGCTTTTTATTTTAGAGGAGAACTGCTGTTTAGTGAATTGTTTAAATACTTCCCATATCGATGCAATTGATGCAAGGAGGCCTTGCAAGTCAAAAAAACCGCAAGGGTCTCCTCAAGGGATTTTGACTCCGCTATTTTGGATAACAAAAAAAGGATGTAATCGCCAGAATGGTAGTTTAGGAGGAAAAGACCAGTTTAGTTGGATAACGTATGGGGAGTGATCTGACATGAGAGAGGGGAGAAAGCATGCCTTGCGTAGATATGGGAGTAAGGATGCTGAGACTAGAACGTAGTCCAGGCGTGAACATGTTTTATGCGATGCAGAGTAGCACGAGAATGCCGGAGTATCAGGGTACATTGCTGACCATGTGTCGTGTAGGGATACCTCTTTGAGGAGGGTTACCAGTTTAGTGTCTTTACTAGTGGGTATAGTAGATATAGCTGGTTGGGAGATTCTATCGATACTTGGGTATAAGACATAGTTAAAATCTCCAAGCCATATTGAAGGTATTTGAGGATAAAGAGCAATAAAGTTCAGTGCAAGTTTCAGGATTGCAAATGAAAATGGAGGCGGTATGTAAATAGCAATGATTAGAACAGAAACATTATATAATAAGCAATGCATGAATACATATTTTCCTTCGTCGTCGGTGATTTGATCTATTAGCTGGAATTGAACACTTGTAGCAAAAAGCAAGGAGACACCTCTGGAATGTGAGGAGTAGATAGAGTGGAAGGACCATCCAATCCAGGGGCGGCGTAGGGCCATAGGAAGGGTGCCATCCAGATGTGTCTCCTGCAGTGCAATTATATCTACATGTTGTTTACGTAGATATTCCATAACCACCGTTCTTTTAACCCTATCCCGCATGCCCCTGACATTCCAAGTCAAAATGGACAGGGAAGTGCTAAGGGCCTGGGAGACAGGGGCTATGCTGGGACGGAAAGTATAGTGTGTAGAATATACACTCTAGCAGAGGGGGGGGAGGGGGCAGGGGGGATCCGGCTGCAGAACCTGGAAACAAACAGATTATAAAAAGTAACACCCGGCTCATAGCCCAAAACATAGGGCCAGAGCTTTTTCCCAGAAATGTACAGTAACATAAGAATAACACATTTAACATGCATAATCCTAATATCTTCTGGAGAGATACATGAAAAAAGAACATAATAGAGGAATATTAACACCTGTGGGTGCAACATCAAAGTATGGTGTTGCATATAGCCTTGCTCTGCACCCTGCAAGAGCTGTATAGGCCTTGTGCATCTAGGGACAAACACAGTTAGTAGGTGAAGCGGATTCATATTTACCACGTGCAGTTCTTGTAGAAGTAGGTGAATATGGAGGGTAGTCCCCGGCAGAGCAACAAGTCATACCGGGTAGAGCAGCAGGCAGCACCCCGATGTCGTCGGGTATACGACAGTGTGGGACCATGGACATTGAAGTTTTCAGGCTTCTGGGCTGGATTGAGGCTTATTCTTGTCGATCCAGGTGAGAACTTCAGAAGGAGATTCAAAAAAGAAAGTTTTCCCGTCCGATATAACCCTGAGGCGAGCAGGGAAAAGCATGGCGTATTGTAGGCCCAGGTTTTTAAGCTTGCGTTTTGCGTCTTGGAATTTAGCGCGTTGCTTCTGTGTTTCCACCCCGAAATCGGGGTATATAGAAATAGCGGCATTATCAAGTTGAATGTTACCTTGCTCACGGGATAAGCGAAGGACGGCGTCTCGGTCCTTGAAATTAAGGAGTTTAGCGATGAAGGTGCGCGGGGCCGCTCCAGGCGGATTAGGTTTGAAGGGTATACGGTGGGCCCGCTCTACAGAAAAGGCCGTGGAGAAGGAGTCCCTGCCATATTGTGTAGTAAGCAGTTCTTCTAAGAATCGAGCGGGGTCATTCCCTTCCGTTTTCTCTGGGAGCCCCACCAGGCGTATGTTTGACCTGCGCAGCCGATTTTCCATGTCCTCCTGACGAGCTATAATGGTTTTGATATGTCCCTGCGAGGTGCGCACGTCAGATGGAAGTGTTTTGAAGTCATCCTCAAGTTTAGAGATACGGGCCTCCGCGTCAGAGACGCGCTCACGGAGGTTGCGGACATCCTGTCGTAGGAGTTGTAGGTCTGCCTTAACCTCCTCTATTTTGGTGGTGAAAGTAACTGTTAGGGAGGTTTGCAGGGCCGAAATAGCTGAGAGTATCGACTGGGCTTCAGGCGAGGAAATCTGGTCTGCCGGGGAGGCCGGGTCCTCCTCCGTGGCTGATCCGGCGCCATCTTGGTCTGCTCGGCGGAACTTGTCCATAGGACCCGTGATCTTGTCGGCGGCCTTCTCGTTCTTTTTTGGCCCCATACTGTCGGCAGAAGACACAGGTAGTTGTGCTGGGGGTGTGATGTCCCAGATGCTGCAGGATAATAGCAGGATAGAAGCTAATTTCGCTCGCAGGGTGAGGAGCTCCGAGAAGTGCGACCGCTCACATCCTCGTTCCGGCCACGCCCCCTGCTCGAACGATTTTTAGCTAGAAATTGGATCGTTAGTGGCCACCTTTAGCTTACTCACAGGAGATACTTACGTTTTAGTACTTTCTCTCTTGCTAGGTGGTGGAAAGGTATGTTGTAATTAAAGTAAACCTGAGACGAACCTAAAAAAAAAACCTAAAAAAAAGATACATTTCTTGCTTTTCTCATATGCTCCGATACATGTCAGCTTTGTGAACACTGCCATTGTCTGTGCATATGCAATAAACATTGGAGGTTTTATCATCAATACTGGTCAAGCTGAGGTTCTTTTCCTAGTACAAATATGCCTGGCTTTCATGTTCCCAGCTTCCGGTAATTACTGGTGGTTAGAGTTGTCACGAACATAGAATTTTCCGTTCGCAGAAAGTGAACGCAAACTTCCACAAATGTTCGCCAACAGGCAAACCCTGCAAACCGCCACAGACTTCAATGGAAAGGCAAATTTAAAAACCTACAAAGACTGTTTCTGGCCACAAAAGTAATAGAAAAGTTGTTTCAAGGGGTCTAACACCTGGACTGTGGCATGCCAGAGAGGGATCCATGCCAAAAGTCCCACCAAAAATTACGGCGTTGATGCAAAGTCGGGTTTTAATCCCTAAAGGGCAGAAATCATATTATGCACAGGTCTGGGTGCCAGTGGGCTGTGGAGTGTCACACAGATAATTGCAATAGTACTATCAGAACACAGTGAAATAATAATACACAGGAGTGGTACTGTGTCTGCAAGTTAATGTAGCAACAGCAGTAGTGTGCACACAGCTCTGGGTGTCAGTGGGCTGTGGAGTGTCACACACAAAAAAAAAAAAAAACAGGAGACCGATGTGCTAGCCCTCAAAAGGGCTATTTGGGGTGCTTTCCCAGCAAGTGAGGAGCAAGAACACAGGCCTAGCTAATGCTTTCCCGACCTATCTGCAGCAAGTCTGACCCTGCTCTCACTAACAGTCAGCAGCCAGCAGAGAATGAATCCAATATGGCCACCACAAATATGGCTTTTTGATAGGGGGTGGGGGGGGGTCCAGGAGGAGGTGCTAGCTGATTGGCTGCCATGTGTCTGCTGACTGTGAGGTAAGAGGTCAAAGTTTGGCTACATGATGATGTATAGGGGCGGGTTGAACAAGCCATATGTTCGCAGTTCGCAGAGAACGCGAACAGTGGAAATTCACTGGATTCTGTCCGCTGGCGAACCGTTTGGGCCATCTCTACAGGTGGTCAGTTGCGGATTTACTCTGCCTTCCTTCTATATGCATAGTCAGATTACTCCTTCCTCAACCATCCTACTAATTTGACCATATCTTGCCAATCTTTACTTACATTTATGTATACTGTATATATTTGTAATGATATTTGGTGGCCATGATTTGATGATCGCTGAACATTTTGCATGACCGATCTTCCTGGCATCATATAACGTATATCTGAGCTCATGTGGTGACGTGGGTGTCTCGAGGGAGAAGCTGCTTCCGGGAAGGCTACAAAGTATCGTGTTTTATCATCACTGATGGCTCCTATTAACTTACGCCATGAGAAATGCCTGAGTCAGCGGTGTGATTACCTTACACCATCACTGTCAGCCAGCCTTGTACGGTAACATGGGTGATAGAAACAGGATAATGAGGCACAATGAGGTCACTGCAATATGACATAATGAATGATGCTTGTTTCCCCAGATCGTTATTATCAAGCTGCTAAACACAGCATTAAAAAAAAGTCATTTTCTGCCCATGTCAAAGTGATTACTTCCTCTGTAGCCTCCTGATGGTTTTCCTTGTCTTCAGGGTCCTTCACATGCCTCAGTCCTCTTTACGTCACAGCCTTCCAGAAGTTCCCCGAGCAATGCTGATAGATTCTGAAGTGCGCATGCGCGAGTATTCAGCTGCACATGCACAGTAATGAAAGTGCTCATGGATGATTGCTCCCTTTAGCTGTGCACGTGCAGCTCAGAACTCACCCCTGCTCAGTTCTCAACACGAATTGTATGCTGCACAAGAAAAAGGGATGTGTGTTCTGACCCGTCAACTCCTGACTTACTTGGCTGACTCAAGTCAACTGACTAATTAAAATGGCAAAGTGTTTGCATGTTGCATTTGCCTACCAGAATATGCAGGATTTAAAACTATCTACCTGCTATTCCTGCAGGAGTGGCCCACACAATATATATTGCATCTCAACAGGGGTGCCGCGTGTAGGCCTCCTTGTACCCCCAAGAAATGAAGGGCAGCGCAGACACCCCCACAAGGCATCCACTGGCCCTCAGGGAGGGGGGAGCGAGAGAACATGGCTGGTACACCCCCCAGATGTGGCCGGTGCCAGGAGGGACCATCAATGCTTCTTCCCCGCAAAGAAAAGATTTCATACCTTTGCAAATTTTACTTACCTATTGGTGCAAATTGCATCTCCTGGGAGCAAACACTCTGATGGTGGGGCAAGGGGGGGTGGGGCGCAGACAAACCCCCCAGATGTTGCCACCACTGGGGAAACCTATCTGCACCCCACACAACACCCCCAAGAAGGAAGAAACACAAATTGTATGCTGCACAAAAGAAAGGGATATGTGCTCTGACCAGTCAACACCTGTGGTATTATATCCCACAAGTGGGGCTTGCACTCTTTTGCAGGTAGGCACTCATCTGTTTTTAAGTAGCGCTGCTCATTTCCTTGCTATGTACTAATTTAAGTCGTTTTTGGTCAGCTGCTCCCACTTAACAGCCTTGCTTTTGGTGTATATGCAGAGCTTCTGTTTGGGTTCAAGGTGCGTTTGTAGTTTCTGGGGGGGCTCAGCGCATCTCTGATTGGAGGCCATTCGGAGGCGGCCTGGTGTTGCGCTGATCCACCATTTGCGCAATTTTCAATCACCGCAAAGGGCACCACCTGGACTCTGGAGTATCCATACTCATGAACAAGTTCACCCCCTTTGAATCATACCAGTTGGTGCAGGATCTGGTGAGCCAATCCACAGGAGCAAACAAGGAAGGATCCGCAAACCAGACAATGGATGATGAAAAATATGACTAACTATGACTGAATTATGACTAAGGGCAGATTGTAGGCCCGACATGCGTCAGTTGATTCTGTGGTTTGAGTGCACTTTGTCATGTGGAGTTCCAAATAAAGAGTACCAGCCTTTTTTATCATCCATTGTCTGTTTTACGGATCCTTCCTTGTTTGCTGGAGTATCCATACACTGTTTAATCTCTGAGGCCGATTTCACACTGTAAACTGGCGGCAGCAATGCAGTGCGTCGTGCCTGCCGTATCACATGGCCAGAAACAAGCCTTCAGGGAACACTGCGTTAGTATGTGGTGTTCCCTGTCTGGCCACCAGCCAAGCAGGAAGTGATGTGTGCTTGCTGTCACTTCCTGCTTTGGGTGTGCGGAAGTGCACGAAAGTGTATTGTAAAAACATGCTGCTGCGCATGCGCACGGCAACGCCAACATTTTTTAAATCCCGGCGTCGCCATAAACTAACATGACTTCTGGCCCAACGCAGAGTCTTGATGGACTTCAAAGCCCGGCAGTGGGATGCGGTAAAAGTATCGCAGCACCCCGATGTAAAAGGGCCCTAAAGGACAAGCAAGGTGAGTAGATCAAACTATCTTTACTTACCTGGGGTTTCTTCCAGCCCCTACAAGTCACGTGAGTCCCTCACCGCTGCTCTGGTCTTATCCTGTCTCCCACTGGCAGTAAATAGGTCAGCATCTTCTGTACATGCTCGAGTGTGTGCCCGTGTGAATACCCTGTGTCACTGGGAGCGTACTGTGCCTGTGCCAACCCATTGGGGGCCAACCAATTGGGGCCAGCCATCTTCAGAGGCTGCCAGCAGGAGAGGGGAGAAGACCAGAGCTGCGGCGAGGTACAAGACTCATGACTTGTAGGGGCTGGAAGAAGGTAAAGATAGTTACTCATCTTGATTATCCTTTAGGGGTTAAACAGTGAGTGAATACTTCAGGTGGTGCACTTTGAGGTGACTAGCCACTCCACTGTGCGCTCTGAGGTCACAGGCGCAACATGGCAACTTGTGCAACACATACTGGACCAGTGAGGCTGTGGTGGGTGCATCTAAATGGGGTGACTTTGCCTAACTTCCGTTTCACGCAATCCGTGTTTTCAGCGGCTTCAACAGTAGGCATCATGTCACCCCCCCCCGCCTCACTGGTGTTGTTTATATGACAGAACCAAGAAAAAAATTAAGCACATTTTTTAAGAAGTCATTGTGTGGCCTCAATTCACTAAGATCATGCTGGAGATAATAAGGCAAGAGATAACTTACCTCCACACAGTGAGAGAGTTATCTTATCTCTTCATTCCTTAAGTTACCGCCTCTGTAGTTAATTTACCTCCTCTGTAGTAATTTTCAACTGCACTTAATTAACAGCCTGTCTTTAACTTTAGAATTCTGGAGTTATTTTAAGGATTGAAGAGTTAACTTAAAGACAGAAGAGTTAACTTTAGGTTTGCCTGAGGTAATATGTTTCCTGAATACTACATGCCTTGTCACCATGGTGATAACTCTAGAAACATTATTAAAGACAGGAGATAAGCTTAGTGAATTGAGGCCATTGTAGTGTTCTGCAATGCACTGTAAAGTGCACCGTGCAGTGCAAGTAAGTGAACCCCACCATGACCCTGTCCACTTACTTGGGTGCTTAAATGTGGTGTTTGGGCTAATTTGGGTTTCTGAATTCAACATCCTGAATTTGAACACCAACAACAACTAATCACCAGTGATTGGCGCATGCCTGCACATTGTCATTTCATATGTTAAACAAAACACATTTGCATAGTGTCAACAAAACATGTTGACTTGCAAATGCAGAAAATGAACATTGAATATATCAGCATTGTCAACATCATTTTTTCCCTTACCTTTTCTTTTAATCTTTATCTGCTTTTCCCATAATCCTCTGAGTCATCAGATTCCCATTACCACTCGGTCACATCTCTATCTGTAAATAACAACTCTGCAGACACTACTCTGCTGTCATATTTTCCTCTATTAAAATAATTTCTTCGAGGTGTAAATATTATGTAATTAAAATGCAAATCAAATTAGATTAATGCCTAATGCTCTTTTTTTTTTCTCATTTAACACTTCCAAGAAGGTATAATTATGTTATATTTTATCTCATTAATGCAGGGGAAAAAATTGGAGTCTAAGATGGTGACTATTAGAGATGGTGGAAATATAAAACCTGGTTGATTATAAAATGTTGTGTATAATTTAACATTTATTAACACCAACGAGAGAGAAATAACTATTTGCTTGCCTGGCAGTGTAGTTATCGCTAGAGTTTAGCTTTTGAACTAAGTGGTGTGTTACAGGAAAAGAGTTGTTGGTTATGAGTTGTTAAAGCAACCCGAGCACCTCAAATATATTTTTTTTCAATTAACCTCCTATGAAAGGTGGTTCATAATACTGTGCCATTGGTAGGAAGGGGGGGGGGGGGGGGGGGCTGCTCCTGTGGCCTCTCATCCACATGTTGGTTACCAGGGCTGGTTCTCTCATGAAGCAAGGTGAAACACTTACATCAGGCGCAGAGATTACAGGGGCAGCATGTGTGTACCGTGTGCTTACATTAACAGCATGCCGTCAGAGTAGGAGGAGAAGTGAGAGGAGAGCGAGGTGAAGAGGTCATCATTGAGGAAAAGCAGCTAGTTGTGCTGTGTGAGGAGTCTGACCGTGACTGAGAAGAGGGGAGGCAGTAGAGCATCATTGAGGAAAAGCAGCTTTTTGTGCTGTGTGAGGAGTCTGAGAGTAAGTGAGGAGGAGGGAGGCAGTAGAGCAGCATTGGGGAAAAGCAGCTTGTTGTGCTGTGTGAGGAGTCTGACAGTGAGTGAGAAGAGGAGAGGCAGTAGAGCATCATTGGGGAAAAGCAGCTTGTTGTGCTGTGTGAGGAGTCTGACAGTGAGTGAGAAGGGGGGAGGCAGTAGAGCATCATTGGGGAAAAGCAGCTTGTTGTGCTGTGTGCGGAGTCTGAGAGTAAGTGAGGAGGAGGGAGGCAGGAGAGCAGCATTGGGGAAAAGCAGCTTGTTGTGCTGTGTGAGGAGTCTGAGAGTAAGTGAGGAGGAGGGAGGCAGGAGAGTATCATTGGGAAAAAGCAGCTTGTTGTGCTGTGTGAGGAGTCTGACAGTGAGTGAGAAGGGGGGAGGCAGGAGAGCAGCATTGGGGAAAATCAGCTTGTTGTGCTGTGTGAGGAGTCTGACAGTGAGTGAGGAGGGGGGAGGCAGGAGAGCATCATTGGGGAAAAGCAGCTTGTTGTGCTGTGTGAGGAGTCTGAGAGTAACTGAGGAGGAGGGAGGCAGGAGAGCAGCATTGGGGAAAATCAGCTTGTTGTGCTGTGTGAGGAGTCTGACAGTGAGTGAGGAGGGGGGAGGCAGGAGAGCAGCATTGGGGAAAAGCAGCTTGTTGTGCTGTGTGAGGAGTCTGACAATGAGTGAGGAGGGGGGAGGCAGGAGAGCAGCAATGTTTCATTTGACTTGCACAGCAGATAGGAGGAGGTGGCACTGCTGTCCTGACTGAGGAGGAATAGATTGGTTGAGGGTGAGCAGTTTGTTTGTGACAGACTCACAGCCAGCCAGTATGCTATTGTGTTGAGCTGCAGCATGTCAGGTGAGAACATTAAACAAAGCAGAGTAATTTGTCGGATTTTTTGTGATCGTTTCAAAAAGGGGGGGGGGGGGGGGGTTGGCGCATCCTCAATAGTTTGCCTCAGGCAGCAAAACGTCTAAATCCATCCCCGGTGGTTTCCATTTCCTTCAAATAGTGCCGCATTTTCATTTTCCCACAGTCAGTAGTTGCGCACTCCTAGCATGCCTTGTGGTGTGTGCATGTGACTGCCAACACCAGGTAGATGAAAATGTGGCACTTTGGGGAGGAGATGGTGACCACAATATGGAGGAGAGGCCACAGGAGAAGCCCCCTGTATGTAAGCGATGCTGCTCTCCCTTGCATGCAGCTTGGAGTTGGGCCAATCAAAAATCAGCAGGAAGCGTATTAAATTGGCCCAATTTCACGCCGCATGAATTTACATGGAAGCCAGAATTATTAGCATTGAATTGACCATCCCTAGCAACAAGTCATCATAGAAGGTATCAGTCTCCAGTAGAGTTGGGCCGAACGATTCGCCTGCGAACGGTTCCATGCGAACTTCAGTGGTTCGCGTTCGCGTCCCGCAGGCGAACTTTTGCGGAAGTTCGGTTCGCCACATAATGCACCATGAGGGTCAACTTTGACCCTCTACATCACAGTCAGCAGGCCCAGTGTAGCCAATTAGGCTACACTAGCCCCTGGAGCCACTCCCCCCCTTATGAAAGGCATGCAGCGGCGGCCATTACGCTCACTCGTGTGCCTGCGTTAGTGAGAGTAGGGCGAGCTGCTGCAGACTGTCTCTCATAGGGAAAGATTAGTTAGGCTTAGCTTGTTCCTGGCTGCATACCTGTTCTGTTAAGTGAACCTGCCACTGCATACCTGTTCTGTGAACCCACCACTGCATACCTGTTCTGTGAACCCACCACTGCATACCTGTTCTGTGAACCCACCACTGCATACCTGTTCTGTGAACCCACCACTGCATACCTGTTCAGTGAACCTGCCACTGCATACCTGTTCTGTGAACCCACCACTGCATACCTGTTCTGTGAACCCGCCACTGTATACCTGTTCTGTTCAGTGAACCCGCCACTGTATACCTGTTCTGTTCAGTGAACCCGCCACTGTATACCTGTTCAGTGAACCTGCCACTGCATACCTGTTCTGTGAACCCGCCACTGCATACCTGTTGTGTTCAGTGAACCCGCCACTGTATACCTGTTCAGTGAACCTGCCACTGCATACCTGTTCTGTGAACCCACCACTGTATTCCTGTTCAGTGAACCCGCCACTGCCGTCACTACACAAACAGCTGTTTGCGGTGCGTTACACGGTGAGTTTGGTGTGTCAGTGTGAAGCAGTACCTTAATTACACTACCTGATTGATGTATACACATGCAAGATGTTTTAAAGCACTTTAGGCCTGTCATTTAGCATTCAATGTGATTTCTGCCCTTAAAACGCTGCTTTGCGTCAAATCCAGATTTTTCCCGGGGACTTTTGGCATGTATCCCACTCCGCCATGCCCCCCTCCAGGTGTTAGACCCCTTGAAACATCTTTTCCATCACTTTTGTGGCCAGCATAATTTTTTTTTTTCAAAGTTCGCATCCCCATTGAAGTCTATTGCGGTTCGCGAACTTTAACGTGAACCGAACCTTCCGCGGAAGTTCGCGAACCCGGTTCGCGAACCTAAAATCGGAGGTTCGGCCCAACTCTAGTCTCCAGAACAATGTTACCGTAAAGTTCTTAGACTGCAGAAAATGCCTCTAAAATACCAGTGGGTTTTGGAAAAAAAATAACAACATTATTTCCTGTTTTTTAGAAATCAATGCAAAACTACATATATTAGTCATTTTTACCGTCCATCACTGGTAAAAAAAAAAAACGGTTATTTTTGCATTCATTTGGTTTCGCCACCAGGTCACTTTGGCGTAGGGTGAGCCGTCTGATAGCTTACCCTGCTGCCGCTGAAATTCGGGTGCAGCATGGGGAAATGCGTGCGCCAAAATGACCTGCCTTGTTTTTTTACTTCAAGTCAGTTTGCTAGCAAAACACACCTATTGCTGGTCTCTGATTATAACTAAAGAGGTCCCTAGCACATGCTCCATGCCGCTGGTGATTTCTCCTTTTAAAGGAACACTATCAAACCAAGTGTTCTAAACTGACAATGTACAAATAATGTCTCAGTAGCTGTGTATGCATTTTCCTACTTGTCATGCTAAATATCAAAGGCAAAAGCTGTAATTCACTGTGTGTAGATTTTAGCTAAGTTTGGAATGTCTCATTTGCATAGGTATGAATCTCTGCAGTCTGACATACTAGGAACAGTGTAATATTGAAGAAGAGTTATATGAAAACAAAAGCTTGTCAGGTATCAGGTTTCACACACACGATTACAAATGTTTATGTTGCACATAAGATACATTTTCTCTGCTCTCTGAGAGAGAAGGCTCTGCCTGTCTCAGACTGAGCTCTCTGCACACACAGGGTTAACAGATGTACTTTGAGGGAATTACCCTCTCCCCGCATGACTCAGTCTGGCATCAGATTACAGAAGACTGCCGGCAGAAAAGTGTGAAAGGAATTAGATAACAGTAAACAAAGAGATAAGGATTCAAATGTATACACCAGTATTTAGCAGCACTTCCCAAACATTTCCTATCTCAATTGAAAAAAAACATATTCAATACAATCGATAGTGTTCCTTTAATAAACCTGGATTTAAATGTTTCTCCATTTCATCTTACTTCTGCCATGATTGTCACACTCTGACAAGAACACTTTACTGATGCAAAGGGTCTCCTCATTTGTTGTCCAGAGCTGCATTATGTACCTTATGCATTTCATGGGCCTGTGATGCTGCTTTCTGCAATTTCTGAAAACTATATTTATATAAATTCTCAAATTTCCTAAGCAGGGCCAGCTCTAGACTTTTGCTGCCTGAGGCAAATACATTATAATGCCCTCTCTGCCCCCCAAGCCCCCTCTTCCCCCACTCCTTCGATTTGTAACAATTGCACAACATCCAACACTTTACTCTGCTTCATGTAATGTGAGAACATTAATCAACCCAACAGCACACTGGATGGCTGTAAGTCTGTGACAAACTGCTCACCCTCAGCCACTACATTACTTCTCAGTCAGGACAGCAGTGCCACCTCCTCCCTTCTGCTGTGCAAGTCATATGACACACCTCTGCTCTCCTGCCTCCCCCTCTTCACTCACTGTCAGACTCCTCACACAGCACAACAAGCTGCTTTTCCCCAATGCTGCTCTCCTGCCTCCCCGTCCTCACTCACTGTCAGACTCCTCACACAGCACAACAAGCTGCTGTTCCCCAATGATGCTCTCCTGCCTCCCCCCTCCTCACTCACTGTCATCCTCATCCTCACACAGCACAACAAGCTGCTTTTCCCCAATGATGCTTTCCTGGCTCCCCCCTCCTCACTCACTGTCAGACTCCTCACTTAGCACAACAAGCTGATTTTCCCCAATGCTGCTCTCCTGTCTTCCCCTCCTCACTCACTGTCAGACTCCTCACTCAGCACAACAAGCTGCTTTTCCCCAATGATGCTCTCCTGCCTTCCCCTCCTCACTCACTGTCAGACTCCTCACAGAGTTACATAGTTATTTGGTTTGAAAAAAGACATATGTCCTTCGAGTTCAACCAGAGAACAAAGTACAACACCAGCCTGCTCCCTCACATATCCCTGCTGATCCAGAGGAAGGCACAACACCAGCCTGCTCCCTCACATATCCCTGCTGATCCAGAGGAAGGCACAACACCAGCCTGCTCCCTCACATACCCCTTTTGATCTAGAGGAAGGCGAAAAACCCTTACAAGGCATCATCCAATTAGCCCCAAAAGGAAAAAATTCCTTCCCGATTCCAGATGGCAATCAGATAAAATCCCCGGATCAACATCATTGGGCATTACCTAGTAATTGTAGCCATGGATGTCTTTCAATGCAAGTAAAGCATCTAAGCCCCCCTTTAATTGCACAACATGCTGCTTTTCCCCAATGCTGCTCTCCTGTCTCCCCCCTCCTCACTCACTGTCAGACTCTTCACACAGCACAACAAGCTGCTTTTCCACAATGATGCTCTCCTGCCTCCCCCTCCTCACTCACTGTCAGACTCCTCAGACAGCACAACAAGCTGCTTTTCCCCAATGATGCTCTCCTGCCTTCCCCTCCTCACTCACTGTCAGACTCCTCACACAGCACAACAAGCTGCTTTTGCCCAATGATGACCTCTTCACCTCGCTCTCCTCTGACTTCTCCTCCTACTCTGACTGCATGATGTTATTGTAAGCACAGTACAAACATGCTGCCCCTGTAATCTCTGCACCTGATGCAAATGTTTCACCTTGCTTCATGAGAGAACCGGCCCTGTTCCTAAATAGCACACCTTACATTACCTACAAACAGAGGCAGACACTTCACAGGGCCCCTATCTGGTTGCAACAATCCCTGTCTCTAATTGTCATTAAAAGCAAAGGTATTAGTCACATGAAAATGCAATAGCGGGTGTAAACCATCAGGGTGTGATGATCAGCCCGGCTGGATGCGCTGGCAGACAGCTGTTTGACCATTCCCCTAGTCTGTGGGCTGCAGGTCTCTGCAAGAGAGACCTGTTTTTCCATTACAAGTTTCTGGTCTGTTCTGCTGCTGGGGAATTTGCATACACTCGTTATGCAAATCTCCCACCTGCCTCCTTTGATGACTGGCAGTATAAAGAGCTATGTTTCCCAGAGTCCTTGGCTGGTCATAAAAGGTAGTTCCTGTGTAACACTCACCTGGAGTGTCAGCCTTGCTCTTTGTTTGAAGATTAGCATAGAGTAATTCCTGGAACTGCACTAGGCAGTTTCCCTAGTGCAGTTAGGATTGCATATCTGTTTTGTTTGTCTGTTGCGATTGTTCTGTCCCAGCGGTGGTCGACAGGAAGTCATTCTGATCTTTGTTCTTGGAGTATAGCTGGAGCAGTGGTTGCTACCAGCTATCTCCTCTAATCTGTCTTGCCTGGATCGCACTCGCCTTGCGCTAGTGCTGTGGATCCGTCTCTCTCACTTATTCTTGTTTTCGTGTATCTGTCTTGTCTGCTACGAACGCTTGCTGGAGGCTCAGTGAGGTACCGTTAAGCAAGCGCTCGCGTCCTCTGTTTCATGTTTGTCTGTCGGTGGTTAGTTAGGCATGCTTGTCTCTGTTGTGCTTAACACGCAGAGACCACGCATAAACGCATGCACTGTTGCGAATGAGTGCGGTGTCCGCGTTTAGCTAGCGTTTGTTATTTTCCTTATCTTCTTATTGTATGATTTGCTGTGCCTTTGCTACTCTCGTGTTCTGCCTTGCTGTAGCCTTGTGTCACCTCTGGCAGTCGCCTCTCTCGCGATTGCGTTTCTATTTCATATCTGCTGTTGTGTGTGCACCGTCGCGGGTTGGCGACTGGTTTGGTGCACACACATACAATCTGTCCCTGTGCTCATTCTCTTTCGCAATCGCTTCTTTTGCGATTGCGTTCTCACTTGGTTTCCTTTGTTGTGTGTCCGCCGTCGCAGGGTGGCGGCTAGATTGGTGGACATACATACATTCCTCATCTGTGCTTATTCTGTCTTGTGTCGCTGTTAGCAATCGCCATCTCTGGCGATTGCCTTCTCACTTTATCTTCCTGGTTGTGTGTTCATCGTCGCAGGGTGGCGACCAGTTTGGTGGACACACATACCCTCTGTCGCTTTGCTCTCTCTCTTTCAGGGCTATCTTGCCCTGCGTTTCTTCCCTGCGTGCAATTCCTGTCTGGCGTGTGTGGTAGGGCAGAGGAGCCGTTCCTCTGCACTCCACAGCTCCATCTGCCGACAGGAATTTCCCTCTACAGGTGCATTGCACCATTTGCTGGGTTCCCTCAAATTACACGCTTGTGGAGGATTTCCGCAGTGTCAGTGCACGTCTTGTGCGCTGATCACAGAGAGAATTCCACAATCGTTACACAGGGGTTTTACAAGCCTCCTGTGTATGTATGGATTAATACAGAGGAGGTTTGCAAGTGACCTTGTGGCTTAAAGGGGGATTTCAGCCTAAACAAACCTACTGTTATCAAGTTACATTAGTTATGTTAATTAGAATTGATAGGTAATATAATCTCTTACCCACCCTGTTTTAAAAGAACAGGCAAATGTTTGTGATTCATGGGGGCTGCCATCTTTGTCATGGGGGCAGCCATCTTTTTGGTTGAAAGGAGGTGACAAGGAGCAGGAGACACAGTTCCAACTTTCCTGTGTCCTGATTACCCCTCCTAGCTGCACACGCTAGGCTTCAAATGTCAAATTCAAAATGTAAAAAAAAAAAAAATTGCACCAAAACAGCAGAACGAGAACAACAAAATCAGAAATCCCATCATGCTTTGCACAGCATCCGGGGAAAAAAGCCCGGGCAGTTTTCTTCTGTGCAGCTAAAAATGAGGCTTGTATAAGAGAAACAAAGTTCTGATGCTGTGAAACTGTTAAAGAAACACCAAACCTTTTCAGTGCTGCTAAGTCGATTTTTAGTCCGGAGGTTCACTTTAAACATCTTATTGCAATTCCACATGACTAATGCCTGTGTGTTTAATGATGATTACAGTCAGGGATTGCTGCAGCCAGCTGAGGCCCTCTCACAGTGTAAAGTCTTTGGCCTTAAAGGATACCTGAAGTGACATGTGACATGATGAGATAGACATGTGTATGTACAGTGCCTAGCACACAACTAACTATGCTGTGTTCCTTTTTTTACTTTCTCTGCCTGAAAGAGTTAAATATCAGGTATGTATGTGGCTGACTCAGTCCTGACTCAGACAGGAAGTGACTACAGTCTGACACTCACTGATAAGACTATTCCAACTATAAAACACTTTCCTAGCAGAAAATGGCTTCTGAAAGCAAGAAAGAGATAACAAGGGTCAATAGTTCATAGAGTTTAGCGCTGGCATACTTCAATGAATGTGTCATTGAGCAAAAACAATAAAACAGTTAAAACCTAAAAAGTAGATTTAAACATAACATAAAACTGTGGAATATCTTAAAAAGTCATTTTTAGGAGAAGGAAAATAGATACAATAGTTTATTTCATTAGTTTATGTTTGCCTCGAGTTTGTAATTCAAACAGTCCAAGGATCACCAGCTTCTCAAATGAGCAAAAGCGTAGTTTTATTTCACCATAATGCGTCTAACACTATGCATAATGCATACACTTTTGAAACTACACTTTTGCTCATTTGAAATGCTGGTGTGCGAACCTATCCTTGGACTGTTTGGAACTATATTGGATGTTGCTTTGCATCTCAGGTTCAGCACCCCGATATATACAATATATCCTAATCTTATTCTTGCACTTTAAAATAATTCAGGTCGCTATTTCACACTTTTTCTTCCACATTCACTGTGATTTCTGGCATGCAGTAGAAGTTCTGCAATATACTGAAAAAAATAAAAAAAGTGATTCAAATTCCTAAGCCCTGTTTGGTAGTCTCACCAGCTGTGGAGTAGGTCAGGCAGCAAGCTGTCTTCTCTTACAAGTCTGTGCATGGACTGTTCTATTTCCTGTCCTGTGCATCCCTGGCATCCCTTTAGATGTGCATCTCTGCTAACTAGAGGAAGCTTTTCTGTGTATCAGTATAGAGATATGCACCTCTTAAAGGACAACTGTAGTGAGAAGTATATGGGGGCTGCCTTATTTCTTTCCTTTTAATTAACCACTTCACATCCAGACCTTGTTTTCCTCTTATTGACCAGAGCAGTTTTGACGTTTTAGCTATGTTCCTATTCAATCAGCAATAACTTTATCCCTACTCACGACACCTAAATGATCTAGATATCGTTTTTTTTTTTTTCAGGATAAACTAGACTTTCAAGTGCTACAGTAGGTAAAAGACATGCCATCAGTATTAAGTCCTCCAAGGACAGATAGCCAGATGTGTGCCCAGTATCGGACCCCCCCCCCCAGTATAGCCAGATGTGCCCCCCAATATCAGCCTCCATTATAGCCAGGTGTGTCCCTGCATTTGCTACCCCCATATATATATATAGACAGCTGCGTATCCCAATTAAGCACCCCTCATTATAGCCAGATGTGTCCCCAGGATCAGTGTTCCCCATTATAGCCAGATGTGCCCCCAGGATTAGCGCCCCCGCCCCATTATTGCCATATGTGCCCCCAATATTAAGTTATGTCCCTCAGGACCATCAGATGTGCCCTCCATTATGAAATCCCCCACTATGTTACCCTGATGGGCCCCAATAATCATTTTAAACCCTCCCCCCTGCAGATTTAGAACCCCCACCCTCTGTTATGGGGAGCCAAATGTGTCCCCCTTAACACTTAGCCCCCCCCCCCCCCCCCCATGGCCTCTGCAAGTAGAATATCTCACCTTACCTGGTTCCTGCGATCATCCTGAAGCCCCAGCTTCCATTCACCGCGGTGCACTCAGCCCTCTGATGCTGAACATCCGGGTCCCGGCTTGATGACGTCATCAAGCCGGGACCCGGTGTTCTGTATCACAGGGCTGAGTGGAGAGCGGTGAATGGAGGCTGGAGCTGCAGGATGATTGCAGGAACCAGGTAAGGTGAGATATTCTACTTGCAGAGGCATTTTTTTAACGATCTGGCCACGGAGGGGGAGAGATGAAGGATCACTGCTGTTGGCTACAGTGGTGATCATTCATCCGCGGGGGAGGGTCACTAATCAGCTACACATGACATGTTCCCTTTCGCCAATTAGTAAGGCAGCTGACAGTGCTGGGGGCTGCAAGCAGGTCAGTATATCTACGTGGCTGTGGCTTGGAGGGTGCCACAGCTGACGTAGATATACTGTAGTGGTGGGAAAAGTGGTTAAGCAACGCCAGTTGCCTGGCTATCCTGCAGATCCTCTGTCTCTAATACTATAACCCACAGACCCTGAACAAGCATGGAGCAGATCAGGTGTTTACGACAGTATTGTCAGATATGACAAGATTAGCTGCATGCTTGTTCCTGGTGTGATTCAGACACTACTGCAGCCAAATAGATCAGCAGGGCTGCCAGGCAACTGCAACTTTTTTTCAGCTACCGAAGGGCAAACATATAATATAATTAACCACTTAACGACCACCGATAGCGCTGTGTGTGTATGGCTGATTTTACTCTGGGAGAAATGCACTTCTTAATTGTATGAGTTTTAAATTTTAAGATTTTTGTGACAGTTCCTCTTTAAATTGTGAGCTCCTCTGAGGACAGTTAGGTGACAAGACTATGTACTCTGTACAGTGCTGCAGAAGATGTCAGTGCTATCTAAATAATAATAATAATAATGATAGGTTGGTAGTCTAGAGGGCTGGCATAGCTTCAGCTGACAGAGCAACAGAACTTCCTCTGTATGCCCATACAACTAAAGATGGACTATTTCATGTTGACTGTCAGTGAGCAGGCAGCGGGAGTAGCTTGAGGATCTATGAACTGGTAGAGCAGTTCCTTTTTTTTTTTTCAATAAGTACATTTTATTTTAAATAGTGCTTTAGGGTAACTGGAAATACAGCCCTGACTGATGGAAACAGACTTGCAGGGAATCTGTATTCTGCGCGAGTAGCGCGGCCAGGAGAGGATTTCCTTAATATTCAGCTTTTATGAAAGGGTTGTGTGTCCGCTGCAGACAAAAGCGCTGCTTTCTCCCCGGCTCTCTGCGCAGATTCGGATGAATCGGATACACATGACATTTAACCAGCCGATAAACCCATTAAAGCACAAATCCCGGTATTCTGCTTCTTAAAGGCTGCTAAGTACAGTCGCATCACCGCAGCCCTTTCTGCCGGGCAGCAGACTCAGCGCCTTTATGGAGATCCCATTTTTATACACCCCTCCCTCCCCCATTTCCTGGAATGTTCTGTTTGTTAGGATTAGGTGCATTTTAATAACGACCTTTTATTTGTGAGACATTCTTTCGGCTCGGTACTTCGACAAGCCTTGTCTTTCCCACATTTGCATTCAGTAAGGTCACAATCACCGTCACTTTCGAGAGGCGGGGAGCTTCCTCTCCTAGTCTGGCAAGAGCAGGATTTCAATAGCAAATTCACTTCCATGGCGTCTTTGTCAAATGTAATAACTGTCTGTAGCCTGTAGCTTCCTGGCTACCCAGCTGACTTTGTTGCCACTGAGAAAGCAGGTGAATTAAAAAAGTGTGTGTATACAGTGTGTGCATGTGGATGTACAGTGTGTGTGTGTGTGTGTGTATACAGTGTGTGCATGTGGATATACAGTGTGTGTGTGTGTGTGTGTGTGTGTATACAGTGTGTGCATGTGGATATACAGTGTGTGTGTGTGTGTGTGTGTGTGTGTGTGTGTGTGTGTGTGTGTGTGTATACAGTGTGTGCATGTGGATATACAGTGTGTGTGTGTGTGTGTGTGTGTGTGTGTGTGTGTGTGTGCGTGCGTGCGTGCGTGCGTGTGTGCGTGCGTACAGTGTGTGCATGTGGGTAAAGAATGTGTGTGTGTGTGTATTTGCGTGTGTATACAGTGTGTGTCTGTGTCCTATACAGTGTGTGTGTGTGTCTGTGTGTGTGTGTGTGTACAGTGTGTGTGTGTGTATATACAGTGTGTGTACAGTGTAAGTGTGTGTGTGTATGTGTGCAATGTGTGTGTAGTGTGTGTGTGTGTGTGTGTGTGTGTATACAGTGTGTGCATGCGGATATACAGTGTGTGTGTGTGTGTGTGTGTGTGTGTGTGTGTGTGTGTGTGTGTGTGTGTAGTGTGTGTGTGCTGTGTGTGTGTGTGTCTGTCTGTGTGTGCACAGTGTGTGTGTGTGTATATACAGTGTGTGTGTGCAGTGTGTGTGTGTGTGCAGTGTGTGTGTGTGTGCAGTGTGTGTGTGTCTGTGTGTGTGTGTACAGTGTGCGTGTGTGTATATACAGTGTGTGTGTACAGTGTAAGTGTGTGTGTGTGTGTGTGCAGTGTGTGTGTAGTGTGTGTGTGTGTGTGTGTGTGTGTATACAGTGTGTGCATGTGGATATACAGTGTGTGTGTGTGTGTGTGTGTGTGTGTGTGTGTATGTGTGTGTGTGTGTGTGTGTGTGTGTGTGTGTGTGTGTGTGTGTGTGTAGTGTGTGTGTGCTGTGTGTGTGTGTGTGTGTCTGTCTGTGTATGCACAGTGTGTGTGTGTGTATATACAGTGTGTGTGTGCAGTGTGTGTGTGTGTGCAGTGTGTGTGTGTGTGTGTGTGCAGTGTGTGTAGTGTGTGTGTGTGTGTGTGTGTGTGTGTGTGTGCAGTGTGTGTAGTGTGTGTGTGTGTGTGTGTGTGTGTGTGTGTGTGCAGTGTGTGTAGTGTGTGTGTATATACAGTGTGTGTGTGTGTGTGTGTGTGTGTGTGTGTGTGTGTGTGTGTGTGTGTGTGTGTGTGTGTGTGTGTGTGTGTGTGTGTGCAGTGTGTGTGTGTGTGTGTGTGTGTGTGTGTGTAGTGTGTGTGTGTGTGCAGTGTGTGTAGTGTGTGTGTGTATATACAGTGTGTGTGTGTGTGTGTGTGTGTGTGTGTGTGTGTGTTGTGTGTGTGTGTGTGTGTGTGTGTGTGTGTGTGTGCAGTGTGTGTGTGTAGTGTGTGTGTGTGCAGTGTGTGTGTGCAGTGTGTGTGTGTGTGTGTGTGTGTGTGTGTGTGTGTGTGTGTGTGTGTGTGTGTGTGTGTGTGTGTATGTGTGGTGTGTGTATGTGTGTGTGGTGTGCAGGTGTGTGTATGTGTGTGTGTGTGTGTGTGTGTGTGTCTGTGTGTGTGTGTGTGTGCCTGTGTGTGTGTGTGTGTCTGTGTGTGTGTCAAGGCACTTCATACTGAAAGTGGCTATTTGTTTTGCACAAAAATGCATAAGAAGATGCCAGTTCAGAAGGAGCAGCTGGAGTCAGAGTAAAAATGACCAGTCTAATCATCAATCGCTGAAGAATCTTCACAGCTTGTAATATTTGTTCAATTGGCTCTTGCAATCCAATAGTGCATCCTGCCAGCTCCATCCATCCTGCTGGAAGATCAGTGGGAGTCATTATAAGGTACGCTGTGCTGGACTTGTACTGCTCACATGCTGACACCTTTGAAGTAAACCTGTGACTTTCTTAACCAAATCAAACAACAGTCCGCACTCTATTCAATGTGCTTATTATTATTATTATTATTAATATTACTATTATTATTATTATGTTAAATATTACCTAAAGTGTAAGAGACAAAGGGCCTGATTCACAAAGCGGTGCTAACAGTTAGCACGCTGGTGAAAAGCCCTTTATCACACCTATCACACCCTTTATCACACCTCAGTTTAGTCATGATAAGTTTAGGTGTGATAAGTTTAGGTGTGATAAGTTTAGGCATGATAAGTTTAGGTGTGATAAGTTTAGGCATGATAAGTTTAAGCACCAACTGCGTTAGCACCGCAGTGCACAGCTGATCAAAAGTTTTGCGCTAGCAAAGTCTGGTGCACTTCGCATAGAGTTTAATGGCGCTGCTTTGCGTGCGGGACTTTGCACGCTATCTACACTTATCTAAACTTAGCATGCCTAAACTTATCACACCTAAACTTATCACACCTAAACTTATCACGCCTAAACAGGCTTTTCACCATTGTGGTGCAAAGGTTATCATGCCTAAAGTCTTTTAGGCGTGATAACTGAGTTATCACCGCTTTGTGAATCAGGCCCAAAGTCTGCCATACAGGGATGCTGATTCGGATTCTGCAGAATTGAACTGTCCACATTTCCAACTGGAAATCAGCCTCTCTTGGTACTTGGAAATCCCAAATGGAAATCAGAATTCAGCAGAAATTCAATTTACTACAACTCAGTAATTTTAGCCTAATCACAGAACTTGGAACCACTACACGACCCAGAGAATGCAGAATTTAGCGACAGTATATCTACGCTCTGCGGGAAGACTATTCCGTTCCAGGGAAGTAGATTATAATGCATATAGCATAAAACAGTGCTCCTCAAACTAAGGCCCGCGGGCCGGATGCGGCCCCCTGAGGTTTTTTCACCGGCCCTCCACTCACAACATGTATTACGTATAGATGCGGTCCACTGCATCTTAAAATATCGGTGGCTCCCATATAGAATAGCAATGCTGGCAGCACCAATCCACAGGGAAGCCAGCGAGCAGTCATTTGCTAGCTTCCAATCCAATTCTGTATCAGGTGACACTGCTGTCCAATTGGACGACAGGCTGCTCCCTGAGTATGCTTCAATGTCTGCGGCAAAGAGGTTTTTTACTATCTGCACATGCTGTGTTGGGGGCATATTATCTGCACATGCTGTGTTGGGGGCATAATATCTGCACATGCTGTGTTGGGGGCATATTATTTGCACATTCTGTGTTGGTGGCATACTATCTGCACATTCTGTGTTGGGGGCATACTATCTGCACATGCTGTGTTGGGGGCATATTATCTGCACATTCTGTGTTGGTGGCATACTATCTGCACATGCTGTGTTGGGGGCATAATATCTGCACATGCTGTGTTGGGGGCATAGAAGCATAGAGGGTGGTATAGCGGCTGGGAACGCGGAAAATCACTCGCGTTCTCAGCCTCTTGGTGGATGTCACCGAACCCGGAAGTAGCCGCCGGCGGGGACAGGACGATCGGAGCGGGGCTGCGAGGGCACCATCCAGCTTCAGGGGGCTGAGGGATGTCCCGGGTGAGTAAATATCTTTTTTTTTTTTTTAGACTTAAGTATTCCTTTAAAGGTGAAAGTTTCTCGGGTCCCCTAAAAAAACAAAAACAAGGTGGTTAATGTGCAAAAAATTGCTGCTTGCAGAGCGTGGGCCTACAACTGCCTTACAAACTCAATAGTGATGTGAAACACTTTGTGGGACAAAGTTTGGCTAGGTGACATCATAATAAGTACAATTTTGCAAAATGTCACATGAATTTTGTAACTGCGACTCCAATTGTAATAGAAAATCATAATCATGAAATATTACACAACATTTTGCATAATTAACCTATTTTAGTTCCTGGACGTAGAAACTACGTCCAGGAACTAAAATAGGTTAATTATGCAAAATGTTGTGTAATATTTCATGATTATGATGCGTCTGCCTCCTCATAGTAGAAACTACGTCCAGGAACCATGCGCGCGTGCAGGCGCGCTCCCGGCCCGCTGTTCGTTAGCCAGGCAATCAGTGAATCAGGCTATGGTGCCCGATCACTGATTCCTCTCCCCCGCTGAAAAAGCGACAGCTTCTCTCGGAAGCTGCGCCTTTTCTGGCTGTTACCTCCCCCATGCGTCTCTTTAAGCGTATGTTACGCTTAGAGTGACGTCATGTAAACAAACTCATGGCCGCCATCTTGTGGCCAAAAAGTAATACTACAACTAAAAGTGAAAAAAAAATTAAAATCAACACACATAAAACTACCCAACTAAAATGTTTAATATAAAAAAAAACGATTACAATAAAAAAAAATGTAAATATTTACCTAAGGGTCTAAACTTTTTAAATATCAATGTAAAGATGAAATATTTCTATGTTTTTTTTTTATTTTAAACTTGTAAATAGTGATAGATGGAAAACGGAAAAAATGCACCTTTATTTCCAAATAAAATATTGTCGCCATACATTGTGATAGGGACATAATTTTATCGGTGTAATAACCAGGACATTTGGGCAAATACAATACGTGAGTTATAATTATGGTGGCATGTATTATTTTAAAACTATAATGGCTGAAAACTGAGAAATAATGAATTTTTTCCATTTTTTTTCGTATTCTTCCTGTTAAAATGCATTTACAGTAATGTGTCTCTTAGCAAAATGTACCCCTCAAAGAAAGCCTAATTGGTGGCGGAAAAAACAAGATATAGATCAGTTCATTGTGATAAGTAGGGATAAAGTTATAGGCTAATGAATGGGAGGTGAACATTTCTCAAGTGAAAATGACGGAACGCGAATGGGTTAAGCAAAAGCAAGCAAAAAAAGCAATACACAGAGAATATTTCAGAATCCCTCAAACACCAACAGCAACATGAGTTGTATAATGAAATACAGGTTCTTCTTACCTTCCAAATCTCCAGGAACCACACTTTAGGAAGTTTGCACTTCACTGTTTTCAAATAGTCAATTTAATGATTTATTCAAGGTGATTGAAAGTTAAATTAGAATTGATTACTTACATGGTCATGAGCAAAAGGTTGTTTTTGTTAATGATTGTCATTTTCCACTTGTTCTAATTGATTGCCTGAAGAGAAACAATCAATGAGAGAGATCTTTTTTTTTTGGGTGTCAGTTAAGTGAAATTTTGCGTTTCATTATTGGATGATCAAGATTGAATCATGGAGCGTACCGTTAATTAAAAGGACCAAAACCAAGCAAATGCGGTGTTGCTAGTGCTGTTCTCCTTTGGATGACGCCCAAACCGCCATCCCACGCTTTGTTTTTATTTGTCTTTTTGCCTAAGAAAACTGTGGCTGCCATCTTGGATACTTTGGCGACCGGGGTATGACTTCTGGGTCACCACGTCTCCACTCATGGCCAACGCTGTCAGTGACATGCGTGCTCTGGATACAGATGCACGGCACTGAGGACAGGAGAACAGAGGATGATGGGAGATGAGAAGGGAGACGCGTCATGTGCAGAACGCATGATCTTACTTCCGTTTCCTGGGTCACAGCACAACTTTTTTACAGAGTCGCTGGCCCAATGAAAACTGTACCAGACAAACCAGAGGGAAATACAGTCTAACAAGTGGGCGGTAAGTCACAGAAATGTATTAAAGGGATTCTCTTGTTTTGTTTTTAAATAAAAACGGACACTTACCTGGGGCTTCTACCGGCCCCCTGAAGCTGTAATGTCTCACTCCGTCCTCCAACAGTCCACCGTTCGCCGCCACTGGTCCAGGTCTGATCCGCATCTGAAACCCACTGTAGCTGTGCAGCCGTGGCCACGCATGTGCTCGCTTCCGCGTGCGTCATCGGGAGCTTACTGCGCAGGTGCAGTACACGAAAACTTTGTAGTGTGCCTGCACAGTAAGCTCCCGATGACGCACGCAGGAGCGAGCATTATTCGTCTTGTTAGATGAATATATTACCAGGACCGGCGGCGGGGAACCGAGGATCATACGAGGACAGCGGGACATTACAGGTCAAAAAGGGGCACTCTTGCAGCCCTGGGCCCCCCTGCAGTCGAAGGGGCTGCTTCCCTGTAGTCACGACTCTCGGTCAAAGCGATGCTAATGTTTCAAGTACAATTACATTTTAAATAAATAATATGCAAATGTATGCAGATTGCACCTGGAACAAACGCTAGAGCTAACTTTTCGGATTTGTTGAATTCCAAGCTGCATAAATATGTGCAAGATTAACTTAGCACCCCAATGACCATCTTCTAGTGCAGGCTACTTTCCCAGCAAGACGTTGCGTTTTAGGGGACGTTATGGTCGCATAACGTACCCCTAACGCAACGCATGGTGGTGTTGAAGTTGGACGTCAGATTGAGCTGCGTTATGCAGCTCTCAAAGCAGCTGCTCCAGGTTAGTGATAGGAAGTCCGGATCTTTTTAAGGATTCGGATCATTTGAATCGGATCATTGAAAAAAAACGGATCTTTGAACCTAATCATTTGAATCATTTTACTAGGGAAGCAGACTGGGTGAAATGATTAGCAGGACAGGACTTTCCCTGCACTGTACATTCTGTATGTTCCTGTTTCTTCCAGACAGACATCCACTGTGAACTGAATCTTTCATTGTGATGATCCGGATGATTCGACTCACAAAAAAGATCCGGATCAAATGAACGATTCGTTCATGATCCGGACAACACTACAGTCCCACCACGAGTCTCTGCAGTACAGTGAATATTAATTAGCCATGTGGCTGGCCGCGGAGGAGGAGGGAAGACCTCCTCCTACAACATTACTGAGCATGTGCAAACAGTCTAACGTGGCTTAGCCCAGTATAACGTACAGCATGCAGCACTTTGTTTAAACGTGCTGCGTTACAATGTAACACAACGTATGCACTGTGAACAGCACATTGATTTTACAGTGCTGTGAGTTAGGCTACGTTACACGCTGCTGTAACGTGGGACTTTAACGTCCCACTGTGAAACCAGCCTTAAAGAGACTCCGTAACAAAAATTGCATCCTGTTTTTTATCATCCTACAAGTTCCAAAAGCTATTCTAATGTGCTCTGGCTTACTGCAGCACGTTTTACTATCACCATCTCTGTAATAAATCAACTTATCTCTCTCTTGTCAGACTTGTCAGCCTGTGTCTGGAAGGCTGCCAAGTTCTTCAGTGTTGTGGTTCTGTGATGCATCTCCCCCCTCCAGGCCCCTCTCTGCACACTGCCTGTGTATTATTTAGATTAGGGCAGCTTCTCTCTTCTCTCTCATCTTTTACAAGCTGGATAAATCCTCCTCTGAGCTGACTGGGCTTTCACATACTGAGGAATTACATATAGGCAGAGCTGTCTGCACTCTGCAGGAAGAAACAGCCTGACACTTCAGTGGAAGATAGCTGCAGGGGGAAAGAAACACACAGATGATCTCTTGAGATTCAAAAGGAAGGGTGTATACAGCCTGCTTGTGTATGAATGTATTTTCTATGTGTGGACATACTGTACATCAACCTACTTCCTGTTTTGGTGGCCATTTTGTTTGTTTATAAACAAACTTTTGAAAACTGTTTTTAACCACTTTTAATGCAGCGAGGAGCGGCGAAATTGTGACAGAGGGTAATAGGAGATGTCCCCTAACGCACTGGTATGTTTACTTTTGTGCGATTTTAACAATGCAGAATCTCTTTAAGGTTTAATATCATGTTACATTTATGAACTTTATGATGGGCTATTTATGCTGTATTATACATGCCATGTAATGTTATAACAGTCTCTGTTATATTTATATAATAATGTTTGTATAAAATTGTTGTTTTTTTTTGTTTTCTATTTTTGTTGTTGTTTTGTTTTTGTTAATGCCGTGTTATACAGTATTGATTACCAGTTTAAAGGAAGCAGGTGCTTAGCTGATGTTACACATTACAATGAGTGCCTGTTCTCTGTGTCAAATCAGTAATCTTTAAAATAAAGATGGTTGTTTATCTTCCACGTTGATGTTGGATTTAAAGAGTGACAAAGCTTGGATAAGGCCTTATTCCTTCGGCTGGGTTGATTAGGCAATGTCAAACAAATGCTCGATGCATCACACACACTGCGCTCTGAATTGGACATTGTTTTAGGATTTTAAACCCTGAGAAAAGTGCAGATAAATCTTTGGATTCATTAGCTGGTTACAGAAACACATATTCTCGAGTATCAATCAAAGTATTACAGTTAGTGAGCTCTGATAAGCACCTCTACAAACAGATTAGCCCTTGTTTGTTTGTAGTTATCTCGAGGAAGGCAGCATCCGCTGCATAAGCATGGAGTTTGTGTGCATACATATTACTACTGAGGTCGCCCTGCATGTAAATCAGTCAAAAGAGGAGAAAAAGTTGACTTGAGTTAAAGGGAAATATTATTAATTTGATCTTTGTGTCAGACTTAGGGCCCGTTTTCACTATCGCGAATCTGTATGCGTTTTCTGCACCGCAGATTCGCATAACCAATACAAGTAAATTAGTCTGTTTCCACTTGTCAGGACAACAGAGTGTTTTACTGTACAGAAAAAATCTGCACAGCAGAATTTGCACACCGCCTTGCGCATGCAATGTAATTAATAGGAGATCTGCATGCAAATTTTCAAAATCAATGTCAGGGCCCGTTTCCGCTAGGGTGGTGTGATTTCTATGTGGAAAACGCATAAACGAATTCACATGCGGATGCAAATTTGTATGCAAATTTTTAAGCGAATTTGCATGCATTTTCGCGTTCCTGTATAAGGATGCAAATTTAACCATATCAGAGCCTGTGTGATTTTACGTTGATTTTTTTAACGCGAAAACGTATGTGAATTCGCATTAAAATTCACATAGCAAAACCGAATGCAAATTTCCTATTAATTACATTATATGCAAATCGCACACTAGCTTGTGATTTTTTTCTGCACAGCAAAATGCTATGTTTTCCTGACAAGTGGAAACAGCCCTATTTACTTGTTTTAGGTATGCAAATCTGCATGCATAAAACGCATGCAGATTCGCTGTAGTGGAAACGGGCCCTTAGACAGTATCATGCACGATTCATTCAATTAAAATGTTTACATTTATTTTTATTCATGTACTATGTTTCATGTACTTCAATAACAAAAACAAAAGACCGAGAGCCCAAATTGTGCAATATCTTCAAACAGTTGGGTTATAGATTAATGATAAAGGTTATACTCACAAACATAGGTTGCCCCTAGGCAACCACTCCATATGCCAGTGGGGAGAATTAGTACCTGACCCCACTCAGGTATAAGATGTCGCTCTCTGTAGATAGAAATAGGAAGAAATCCTTACCACCAAAGGTGGATCACTTGTTATTCGGATACAGACCAGAGGCGCCAAAAGAGTAAAAATGTAACAAAATTAAAAATGGGGGGAGATTGTTAATCACGACTCACCACCCATAGAACCAAGAACCAGCAAAAGACTCAGTGTTCAGATGAACAAAAACAATTTATTGGTACTCCCAGGTGCTGGGAGTACCAATAAATTGTTTTTGTTCATCTGAACACTGAGTCTTTTGCTGGTTCTTGGTTCTATGGGTGGTGAGTCGTGATTAACAATCTCCCCCCATTTTTAATTTTGTTACATTTTTACTCTTTTGGCGCCTCTGGTATGTTTCATGTGTTTTATTTATTTTTTGTGTGCTTTTTTTTTTTTTCTACTACCCCGTCCTCATTTACTGCAGGATCTTATCTGTTTTATTAGTATTAAATGTACGTGTGAATCAGAATCCGCTTTATTTCAACAAGCACGTCTGGGCCGTGTTCTAAATTGGTTTTGGCAACAGCAGAACAAAAAGGCAAAGAAACAAAAAGTTACAGCAGATTTGAAGACACATAGATAACAGTGGAAATAAACAATGATAATGTGATGATGCAAAAGCAGAATTTGTAGTGCAATCAGAAGCAGCAGTGTCCTATGGAGGGGAACGGAGCAGAAGTAAATCTAGGGGGGAGGGGCATGGAGAGAGTTCAAGCATTTTACGGCAGAGGGGAAAATAGTGTTCCTGTGCCTTGAAGTCATGGAGGGCATGGCCTGGAACCTCCAGCCTGATGGAAACTGACTGAGGAAACAATGTCCTGAGTGCGAGGGGTCGTTGGCCACCCTTGTTGCTGTGGAACGCAGTCTGGTATTGTAAATGAAGTCTAGTGGTGAAGGGCTTTCCCGATTATTCTTTCCACTGATCCGATGACCCTTTGGATTTTGTATCTGTCACTGGTGGAAGACCCAGCGTACCAGACAAGGATGGATGAAAATAATACGGATTCTATTGGTTGCCGTGTAGAATGATCTGAAAGAGGAGCTGTCAGCCATACTATTTTAGAAAAAAAACACGTATATAAGTAGATAAATACTTGCTTTACTTACATAACATATGTATTGCACTGTTCACATTTTTATGTTAGTGATTTTTCTACAGTAAAAAAAGAGAAAATCCTTCTTAGTATTTTCCATTTTGTCTGTGTCTATCTTGAAGCCAATCCTGACATCATTTCCTCCCTTACTCTGTCTGTGTATCATTGCCCGCCCCCTCCCAGTCTTCTTCAGTAGAGATGGGCTGAACATCAAATTTTAGGTTCGCGAATTTCGTAGCGGGCGCTATATGTGCAGTGTGCGGGGAGGAGAATGGAAAGCCGTGGAGGGAGATGCAACTCTGCTATACTTAGTATAGCAAAGCTGTGCGGTGGTGAGCGGTGGTGTGTGGTGTCAGGTGCTTAGAGA
The DNA here is from genome assembly GCF_040937935.1 of Hyperolius riggenbachi. Classification (NCBI taxonomy): domain Eukaryota; kingdom Metazoa; phylum Chordata; class Amphibia; order Anura; family Hyperoliidae; genus Hyperolius; species Hyperolius riggenbachi. The sequence goes on along the minus strand of NC_090654.1, from coordinate 290,551,407 downwards.
TCTTCAATCAACTTAATGAAGATTGCAAGATAGAGGATATTGGCTTGGGACATTTTCCGAGGATATTGGCATGGGAACATTTTCTTAAAGGTGCAGGTAAGTATTTCTGGTTAATTAAGAAAATAAAGGACTTTTCTCTTTTTGTGTTTTTATTTCATTTAACCCTTTGTGGAAACACCCCTGTGCTCATTACTCCTGGCGGGGAGGGGGCAGGCATCTGGGGGTTTCTTTCTTAAAGGTGACTCCCAGATGCCACCATGACCCCCCCCCCCGGCATCTTCAGCCCCACTTCCTCCTGGGGCACTGGAGGTGGGGAAGAAACTCTTGTCCATGGATTGAACATGGGCTCCGGGGGAGGCTTGGCAACCCCTCTCCCCCAGATTCGCCCGCATACCATGGACCATGCGGGCTGGTATATCTCAGGTTGCAAAGCCCCACTCGGCCGGGGCTCCACATTCTGGCTATCCCAGCCTGCATGGGGGACAAGGGGTTAAAGAGGCCACATAATTGTTTAAAACATTTCCCACACTCTGAACATAAAAAAAAAATGTTTAAAAAATAGGTAAAGAGGCCAGGGATCTTTATAAAGCCATATTGTGGCTGTATAGCGATCCCTGGCCAAAAAGTTGCCACTTCCGAGGGGTTCCCAGGGGGTCCGTACACACTGCGTACGGACCCCCTGGGAACCCCATCATGAAATTAATTGCTCTTTCATTTGATATATGTTCATTTACACCACCATTAGGTTTGCTACATTATCTCTCATTTAACGCATTTAAATGTATTCTTTTTTCCTATTGAAATTTTAAAATAGATTTTCTCAAAAACTATAAGGTCTTTTCGAAAAATTGTTTCCTCTTGTACCCACTGCCCCCCTCTACATACCCTGCACTTTTATTTTTATATTAACCTTTAAAGGTCACTCGCCTGCCTTAAAGTCTATGGGGAAAATGCAACGCAAATTTTTTAAAGAAAATGTGCGTTAAATGCAAACAGCAAACACCCTTTGTTTGCTGCAAACTATTCGCTGGTCTCTAGTCTTCAGACACTCCAACCCAGTTCTGCAGTAGAAAGTGCATTGTCTCAGAATAAGAAATACATATTGGCCAATCAGAGAGGAACAGAGGTGTGGGAGGCGAAAACAGGAGGGAAAGAGGCTTCAACCAATCAGGCTGCTTTAGTTAAGTCTGAAGCAAAAGTAAAGAAGAAAAAAAGAAAACCCAGCATGCCCTGCAACTTCCTTTGTGTGGCAATGTACCAAATAAGAGTCAGGTAAACTGGGGAATGATGTTTTATGGAGAAAAAAAATAAGAGTGATTTTTTAACTGTTTAATTGCCTGGTTAGCAACCTTATTACTTGTTTACCAGATAAAAATAAAGAATAGATTTTTGATTTCATGTCTGACAGTTACACTTTAAGAGTTCCTGTGCCATGACACAGGTGGGAAGGAAGAAGAGTCTTTGCTGGGATTGCTGACGGATTGCGTTGAGCTTACTGATCTTTCTCTTCCTTCTCTTTGAAGAAGAAGTGAGAACAGTATGACTCCTTTTGGTGTAGTATATTGTTATCAAGTGGCAGTTTTCAGCTTATAAGGACAGCTTCACAGTGCCTTCTATTGACAAAAGGAATGCAATGCAATGTATCAGGAAAGTGGCACTGCACATTAACTATGCGTGTAGCTTAGGAGCTCTGGGCTCCAGTGCGAGATTTACATAGGGCCCCCTCAAGCTCTCTATACATAACAATTGATATATATAGTACCAAACCTGCCAATGTCAGCTGCAGTGTCAGAGAGGTGTAAGCAGAGGAGGGGACAGCTGCAGTGTCAGAGAGGTGTAAGCAGAGGAAGGGACAGCTGCAGTGTTAGAGAGGTGTAAGCAGGGGAGGGGACAGCTGCAGTGTCAGAGAGGAGTAAGCAGGGGAGGGGACAGCTGCAGTGCCAGAGAGGTGTAAGCAGGGGAGGGGACAGCTGCAGTGTCAGAGAGGTGTAAGCAGGGGAGGGGACCGCTGCAGTGTCAGAGAGGTGTAAGCAGGGGAGGGGAAAGCTGCAGTGTCAGAGAGGTGTAAGCAGGGGAGGGGACAGCTGCAATGTCAGAGAGGTGTAAGCAGGGGAGGGGACCGCTGCAGTGTCAGAGAGGTGTAAGCAGGGGAGAGGACAACTGCAATGTCAGAGAGGTGTAAGCAGGGTAGGGGGCAGCTGTAGTGTCAGAGAGGTGTAAGCAGGGGAGGGGACCGCTGCAGTGTCAGAGAGGTGTAAGCAGGGGAGGGGACAGCTGTAATGTCAAAGAGGTGTAAGCAGGGGAGGGGACAGCTGCAGTGTCAGAGAGGTGTAAGCAGGGGAGGGGGCCGCTGCAGTGTCAGAGAGGTGTAAGCAGGGGAGGGGCCGCTGCAATGTCAAAGAGGTGTGAGCATCAACTCAGGAACTACTAGCATCTTATTGACCATTCCTTATTCTAATCATCATGAAGTGAATACTCACATGTTATGGAATATACTTTTTATTATTTTTTGAAAATCATTATTTTATTTAAATTATTATTTATGTAAACATTTTCCGGAAAATATATTCATCTAATGCCCTATTGACTTCAGTATTAATTCAACAGCTAAAGATATTTTCTGTAGGCAAATGTGCAAATTTAGCAAAAATGGAACCAACGTACAAAAATATACATGTATCTTATTTATTTATTTTTACGTGGAGCTTTTCTTTTATTAAAAAAGGGAAATAAATGTTACCACTTAGCCTCAGTGTCTATAAATGTTTTATAAAGTTCCTGACATATACCAGGATGAAATTTATGCGGCCTCTGTGTGTAGAATGCGGCCAATTCAGTGAGCGGGAGCGCACAGACGAGCGTGCGAGAGACAGGGATGAATTATTGGCCAGCTTGGCATGTACATAATCTTTAATGTGTGTGACATTTCCCAAGTAACACATTCATTATAGACTCGTTTATCAATGTGATACTTGATACCAGATAAATTATCCCGCACTACATCACTGTTGCGATACATTTGCTTCTGGTTATTTTTATGTAGCACCGAGCAGTTGCTTGATGCCTCGCACATACTGACGACCGTATGCGGGATGAAGAAGATCAATACTAAAATGCTAATGGAAACATGGTGAGATAGAACCTTTGCCCTGAGCCAAGATGTGCAGGGAGAGATAAATGATACAACAGGATTCCATGTAAGTGAATGAAGTAGAACAGCACAGAGGTGATCAAATCAATGCAGAGTAATGGCACTGGGTACAAAATGGAGATTACGCAAAGCATGCTGGGAGAGGAAGACGGATGAATCTACACAGCATCATCACTGGAATTTACTTTTTATTAAAGTGTTTCTCCTTTTTTCTTAAGACTAAGCAATCCTTATTACACTAGATTTGTATCATTTGAAGAAAAAGGTGTGTGTGTGTGGGGGGGGGGGGGAGGGTTCAGACAACAGGCTAGTGCTACATGTTCAGCACTTCCCTGCCTGTTTTGCCTATCCAATCAACAGAATCACACACCTGCTTGTGAGTGGTTGCTGGTGCTGGAACCTCATATATAGTAGTTTAATCCATATAATCGAAGGAGGAATCCACACTCAGGTTGTCTGCCTTTGCCTGGTCCTTGACAAAGGGGACTGGATAGGCCACGAAACGATCATCGGCTGTGACAGTCAGATGTCTTACATGTGTGTGCCGGCAATTAGGCGATATATAAGTACAGGGCACCTTGATAATCCACTGTAAAGAAGATAGACAAAGAGAAGGGCTCACAGTATATGTACAAAAGGAACAGATGCGGGCCTGCAAGGACAGTTCTCACCTGGATCACACCAAACCGCTAATCACAGGACAACTTTTGCTGTTTGCTCCCTTTTTTATGCCTGATGATGCGGGGTTATGCCTGCGAAAAGTGTTGCAAAACTTTTGTGGAGTATATGAATACACTTTCTTTGTTTGATCGTCATCACGTTTGACTTGTGTCCTTGGGAGTGGGTAAATCCAACACAACCTCTCCTACTTTTAAGAATTTTAATTACTTTTATTCGGCTGGCGCCTCTGTTCTATATTATTGTAAATAGTCCACCCCAGGTGGAGGGATGTTTTACCCTATTCTTCTTCTTCCGATCTACAGAGAGTGACTTTTTAATCCTGAGTAGGAACAGGTCTAATCTTCCCACCTGCCTTCATAGTGGTTACATGGATGGTAACCCTTGTTTGTGAGTATAACGATACTTACTTTACAAATAGAGATGTAGCGAACGGTTCGCCGGCGAATGGTTCCAGGCAAACTTAGGGGTTCGCGTTCGCCTGGACCAAGCGAACTTTTGCAGAAGTTCGATTCGCCCCATAATGCACTATGAGGGTCAACTTTGACCCTCTGCATCACAGTCAGCAGGCACATTGTAGTCATTCAGGCTACACTAAGCCCTGGAGCCCCACCAACACTTATATAAGGCAGGTTTGCCGGACATTACACTCACTCGTGTGCCTGCTAGAGACAGACTAGGGACAGCTGCTGCAGACTTGTTCTCCTAGGGAAAGATTAGTTAGGCTCTTGGTCTTTGCTTGCTCCTGGCTGATTGTTATTGCTAAAATAGCACCCCTCAACAGTTCTTTTGAGAGATAATGTTTTCCAGATGAGTTTTTTATTTTTGTGTGTGTTGCTCACTAACATTATACAGCCCTATCTGTTGCAGCTGGACCTTGCTAATTGTTATTACTGTGCCAGCCAGGCCCTGCCTAACTATCTATACTGGGACACCTACCTATGCCTACCTAACTACTGGGGTACCTACTTACCTATACGGGGACACCTACCTACCTACCTATACTAGGGGACCTACCTATGCCTACCTACCCATACTGGGACTCCTACCTATGCCTAGCTAACTACTGGGACACCTACCTATGCCTACCTCCCTATACTGGGACTCTTACCTATGCCTACCTACCTATACTTGGACTCCTACCTATGCCTAGCTAACTACTGGGACACCTACCTATGCCTACCTACCTATACTGGGTCTCCTACCTATGCCTACCTACCTACTGGGAAACCTACCTATGCCTACCTACCTATACTGGGTCTCCTACCTATGCCTAGCTAACTACTGGGTCTCCTACCTATGTCTAGCTAACTACTGAGGCACCTACCTATGCCTACCTACATACAAGAAGATAATAAATAAGGTCATTGCTTCATTGTGGACAGACCAAATTTGATCAGCTGGACAGTCACTTTTGTTCTATCATTGAGCTACCACAGCCCGGCGACCATATGGGCTTGAAAACCGCCACGGCCTACACTCTCGCCACGGTGTGCACCAGTCCAGCACGGCCGTCACCACGCAAACAGTTGTTTGTGGTGCGTTACTCAGTGAGTTTGGTGCGTCAGTGTGAAACAGAACTCTAATTACACTCCCTGATTGATGTATACACATGCAAGATGTTTGTAAGCACTTTAGGCCTGCAATTTAGCATTCAATGTCATTTCTGCCCTTAAAACGCTGCATTGCGTCACATCCAGATTTTTTTTCCATGTATCCCACTCCGCAATGCCCCCCTCCAGGTGTTAGACCCCTTGAAACATGTTTTCCATCACTTTTGTGGCCAGCATAAATTTTTCTACTTTTCAAAGTTCGCATCCCCATTGAAGTCTATTGCGGTTTGCGAACTTTTCTGTAAATCAAACCTTCGCGAACGGGGTTCGCGAACCGAAAATCGGAGGTTCGCGACATCTCTATTTACAAATACATACTACACTATATTGGGCTCTCGGTGTCCCTTGTCTTCTAACCCCTATCTACTGAAGCATTTGACTGTGTGTTTAGAACATCCATGGATCACAGGTGTCCCACTATTGGCTGGAGACCAAGCAAAGGTTCTGGAGGAGGAGCCAGTGACAGCCCAGGAGTTCTGATGTGGAAGCCGAAAAATGGCCATCTCTGGTACCTTCAAGAGACTCTGTAACAACATTTTCAGCCTTTTTTCTACTATCCTACAAGTTCCTATATCTATTCTAAAGTGCTCTGGCTTACTGCAGCCTTTTCTAGTTGCTCCATTGCTGTAATAAATAAAATTTACTCTCCTTTGTCAGGCTTGTCGGCCCAAAGAGGAAGTGGCTGTAATTGTTTACAGACAGGAGGAGGTTACACTGATAGCCCTGCTGAGTCTTTTCCAGTCTTTCACACACTGAAAACCGTGAAAAGCAGAGCTCACACATTCCCTGCTCTCAGTAATTCAGTATCATCTACTGATAAAAGCTGATCATTGTGAGAAGCATAGCTTATAGACTATTGCAGAATGCAGACAGGGCCCTGCTATCATCAGTAATCACTACTACACATTGCAGCATTCTTTACAAGGTAAAACTCCTTCTAAACTATGAAATCAACTCTGAAGGCTGAATTTATTGTTCAATAATATAACCTTTCATGGAAACTGTAATGCAGTTTACAGTAACATGCAATATTATGATGGACTTCCTGTTTGGCAGCCATATTTTTTTGTTTACAAAAACAGTTTATAAAACGTTTTTTTGGGGGCCAGGATCCTGGTGGGGAGCAGTGAAAATGTGACAGAGAGGGACAGGAGATGAAAACCTACAGGCTGCTATGTTTATTTATAGGAGGTTTTTAGTTTACAGATTCTCATTTAAGGGGCAGGCAGGCGAAGTGCAGCAAAGGCACAGCCTCTCATGTGGGGAGAGTTGCAGAACTTTGAGCATCGGCTGCCTGTAACTGGTTGGTATTGGGAATGCCGTATGGTATTGTACACATAATGTCAGTGCTCCTCCTTGTCTTCAGTGCACAATGACACCACACTGCACACTGATATCACAGTATCCAGAAGGTTTCCTAAAAACTCTATAACAGCTGCAGACTGAAAATAAATACTTTACTTGTGTAACCCATTTAAGTAACCCCAAAACTAGGAAGAATAAGAGCCCAATCTTCTTTTTTCAATTGGCCTGTTAAAGGACAACCAAGGTGACAAGTGACATCATGAGATAGACATGGGTATGTACAGTGCCTAGCACACAAATAACTAGGCTGTGTTCATTTTTTTCTTTCTCTGCCTGAAGAGTTAAAAATCAGGTATGTAAGTGTCAGTTCCTGGGTCACACTATACTGTAGCATTACCCTCACTGATTAGTAATTACAGCCATACAATACTTTCCCGTCAGTAAATGGCTTCTGAGTGCAGGAAAGAGATAAAAAGGATCAATAATTCATAGATTTGCGCTCTGGCGTACTTCAATGAAGGTGTCATTGAGCAGAGACAATGAAACAGTAAATGGATGGATGGATACAATTGTTTTTCTCATCAGTTTATTTTCACCTCAGATGTCCTTTAACTACCTGCGGACCGACGCAGTACGATTCTACGGCGGGCAGGTGGCACTGCGGTTCTGACTGGACGTAAACTCTTCGTCCCATTCACCGCACGTCCCTGCCGTTCCCGCTGCTCTCGCCGCTTTCTCCCCGCTGAAATTTGCTTGCCCTGCCGTCTCTATGACGGCAGAGCACTGTGAGCTGGGCAGGAGCCGTTTTCATCGGCTCCTGGCCCTGTCATTACTGTAAGCCGTTCCCATTGGCTTACATTGAGTGACAGGGTCAGGAACCAATGAAAGCGGCTACTGAGGCCTGACCAGCGCACAGCGCTCTGCCGTTATAGAGAGTAGCCTGCGGCGGGGACAGAGTGGCGGATCCAGCGGGAGCGACGGATTTTAGCGGCGGGAAGCGGCGGTTTACTGTACCAGCACCCTCTGGTCCTTAAGGGGGCAGAGGGTGCTGGTACTGAAGTGGTTAAGGGACAAGTGGGAAGCCCCTGGCAGCGTTTTTTAAGATTCTTTGCTGAGGCTTGCTGTACTTAAGTATAGCAAGCACTGACGCCTCATATACTGCCCCCTCCAAACGCCACCACCCAGTGCACCTCCTGATTGTTCCACTGACATCTGCTGCTCACCGCCGCTGATCTACTGGTGAGCCCCGGCAACAGAATTTTGAATTTGCAACTAGGGTTTCCAATTGATTATTACACTGACCAATGGGATCCCTCAATTTTAAGGGATTGCATTATATAGGTAGAAAAAAACAATGTTTTGTAAAAAATAATACCTTTTAATGGCTAACTAATAGAGTTAAATGATGCAAGCTTTCTGGGATCTAGTCTAGTTTAAGGGATTGCATTGAACAGTTTAATATTCAATGTGAAACCCTGGTGGCAAATTCAAAGGTGCTATTGCCGGGGTTCCCCAGTAGTTTGATGCCAGTGAGCGGTGGGGAGTACTGATGTTAGTGGTGTAAGGAGGAGTGTCAGGGTTGTTGTGAGTGCCATCGTGGGGTACTCTGGATGCGGATGCAGGTGCTGTGTGTCTCGGCTGTGGAGAAGGGTGGTGGATTCCAGCAGCAGTGGACATGAGGGTCGGGAGGCTAAAGTACCCCTTACCCATTTCCACGAAGAGTTAAAAAATTAAATAAAAACAACAACTTTTACTATTCTTAAAGAGACCCAGAGATCAATAAAAATACTTTTTTTTACTTACCCGGGGCTTCCTCCAGCAACATAAGCATGGATGCATACCTCGCTGTCATCACACATGCCTCTTGATGTCCGCCTCCGTGTCGCCGCAATGAAAGCCGGTAGACGGCTCAGTCAGGCTCAATCTGCATGCGCAGAAGGTCCCCTGCTGACATCACAGAGCCGCTTACCGGAGCAGATTGCGGCTTACCGGAGGACCGCAGGAGGACGGCGAAGGACGCATCTGTGCTTTTGGGACTGGAGCAAGCGCCGATAAGTTAAAAAAACTGTTTTTTTACTCATCTCTGGGTCACTTTAACTAACCATAAATACTTACCTTTAATTAACCTCCCTGGCGGTAAGCCCGTGCTGAGCACGGGCTATGCCGCCGGGAGGCACCGCTCAGGCCCCGCTGGGCCGATTTGCATAATTTTTTTTTTGCTACACGCAGCTAGCACTTTGCTAGCTGCGTGTAGCATCTGATCGCCGCCGCTACCCGCCGATCCGCCGCAATTCCTCTCGCCGCGGCCGCCCCCCCCCCCAGACCCCGTGCGCTGCCTGGCCAATCAGTGCCAGGCAGCGCTATGGGGCAGATCGGAGTCCCCTCTGACGTCACGACGTCGATGACGTCGGTGACGTCATCCCGCCCGTCGCCATGGCGACGGGGGAAGCCCTCCAGGAGATCCCGTTCTTTGAACAGGATCTCCTGATCTCCGATCGCCGGAGGCGATCGGAGGGGCTGGGGGGATGCCGCTGAGCAGCGGCTATCATGTAGCGAGACTTTGTCTCGCTACATGAAAAAAAAAAAAAAAAAAATAAAAAAAAAAGATTTGCTGCCCCCTGGCGGATTTTTTGCAAACCGCCAGGGGGGTTAATGATCCCACACAAGTAGCTTCAGGAAGGCCCTGTTGTCAATATCGTCGATCTTAATTGAAGAAACATTCTGAGTTTTGCACTGAACTCATTGGACAGAAAGCAACAATAAGCCTTTTTGTAGCACAAATGGTTGCATATGTAACAAAATGTAATTTTACTGTTTAGCCACTTGAGCACCAGATAACCCCTAGTGACCAAGCCATTTTTTACAATTTGGCACTAAGAGGAGCATAACGGAACTATAAACCTAAAAATGACCACAGATGCTTAGCCATTGCCCCCCTACCCACCCCCTTCCATGTCCCCCTTTTCCCCTTGCTTTGGCAATGCCTGTATGAATCTTAGTCATGCCAGTAAAGCTATGGCTAATAGTGTACCCCAGTCGGTGGTGAGACAGGTACCTGTAAGCTGCGGGAAGCCGCAGTGATGTGAGACACACTAATCCTGAAACTCATCTGGAGAGGTAGCGCTGCTGCCAATTTTTTTTAGTAGATAAATATATATATTTACATAGAAAGAAGGACAACGTTCTGAAAGAGGGACAAATGAGGAGGAAAGAGGGACAGAGGGACTGTCCCTCCAAAAGAGTGACAGTTGGGAGCTATGGTATGGTGTGAGTGCAGGTTGATTAGGAGTGCTCCTATGGTTATTGCCTAGCATTTTTATGGGGGGTGGGGTGTTTGGTGGGATGCCTGCTGCTTTTGGGAGAACTGTAACATAAAGGCTATTCAATGAACCACCGAAGTCGGCGCATTTGCCTTCAATGTAAAATGCTACATTTGGAGTGCGGAACTCTGTAGTTACTGACGGAACTCGGAATTCTAACACATTCTGAATTTTGATCATCGCTAGTTAATTGTGGCTGTTTTAGATAAAATGTAATTGTTTTATCAAATGGAAGAGCTTCAAAATTAGTTGAACTTGAATAGATTTAAACATTTCAAAATAACTAAATGCCATTTTTTTGCAATGTTTCTAAAAAATAAAAACACAGTGGATTAAGAAGACTGCTCTAAACTCTATGCATATGCGGACAGAATTTGCTCCATTTATATTTGTTCCAATCTCTGAAACTACAAAAAAAAAATACAGACATAGTTTTCACTGCAGGCAGCCTCTGATTATGTTGATTGTCATTACTTATATGCTTTGTTTATGCCACACAAGTTTACTTAAGGACCACTTTACGGTGATTGCATTTGCACAAACAGACATAACTGAAGCAAAAAAAAAAAAAAATCTACTTTTGCTTCTACATATGCACATCAGAATCAGAATCGTTTATTTTGCCAAGCATGACTGGGTCCTGCGTATGGCATTGGGTTTGGCACGGTACATATCTCAAGATAGAGATAGAAAGGTGCACAAACATACAGTTTACAAAAACACGTCACAAAAAGGGCTGTGGGCAGGTTAACTGATTGACCAAAAACACTGCCTGGGACGCCGCTTAAGGTGGGGGTTACACTGATGTTGTGGGATGGAAGTATATGGAGCGAGTTCCAGAGACTGACAGCCGAGGGCAAGAAAGAGTTCCTGTGTCTAGTGGTCCTTGTTGAGATGGCCAGAAGCCTCTGGCCTGATTGGAGCAGACTGAAGAAGCAGTGGCCTGGATGAGAGGGGTCACTGGCAATCCTCAGCGCTCTAGAACGCAGTCTGGTGTTGTATAGGAGGTCAAGTGAGGGGAGGGGTCTCCGATTGATCCTCTCTGCTGACCTGATGACTGTCTGTAGTTTGGCCTGTCACTGGTGGTGGCACTAGCATACCAGACCAAGACGGAAGAGCAGAGGATCGATTCAATAGTGGCAGAGTAAATGTCTTGGGCCATGCCGAACTTCCCCAGTTGGTGAAGGAAGACAAGTCTGGATCTGCAGTTGTTCATATAAAGGGAGAACAGCAGCGGAGATGATACGCAGCCTTGCAATGCATCTGTGTTGGTGGCCATTTCTTCTGAGTAGATATCCCCAAACCTGATCAAGAAAGCCTGCAAAGAAGCACAGCAATTTTAGGAAGACCCCCCCCCCCCCCTAATAGAATTTGCTATGGGAACTTAAGGGGTCAAGGGGTACAAGATATTTTGGGGAAGGTTGGTCCCTGGAAGTGTTCACCAAAGGAAGGCCGCTCTGATTGGTTAGTGGTTGGTCTGACTAGGGGTTAATATGGTACCCATGCTTTATTTAAAGGAAGGGGGTGGGGCACAGCAGAAAAAGGGGACTTTATAAGAGACATTGTGTCACTGGTTTCTTGAAGGTTATGTCATGTCATCAATGCAGGCAGCAGTGTAAGGTCTCCAGAGATGTGGGGCGTTTGTTCTGACTGGACGTAGATTCTACTGCTTCGGCACTCCGCGTCACTGCTGTTACCGCCGTTACCGTCGATCTTGCCGTTATAAGATGACAGAGCTCTGTGAGCAGGTCAGGAGCTGCTTTCATTGGCTGCTGACTCACTCAGAGTCAATCACATTGGCTCGCATTGATGGACAGCGTTAGAAGCCAATGAAAGCAGCTCATGACTGGCTGACAGCGCTCTGCCGTCATAGAGACGCAGAGAGAGGAGCCCGTGGCGATTGGATAGTGTCATGACCGGCGAGAGCAGCTGGTATGTGCGGCGATTCGGCGGGAGGCGAATACCAGCAGCAAGCGGTACCAGCAGTTTCTGGTCCTTAAAGCGGAATATAACCCTGCATTTCAACTTTGCTCTAAAACATTATTTACAGTATATTATATGCAACCAGCATTTTTTTTAATAGATTAGCATTGGAAGGGTTACACAGGGCTTTAAAGTTCCTGGAGATTTCTGCAGGCGCATCCGAAGCTGAGATAGTTACATTTTGTTTACATAAATGTATCTAAGTGTTGAATGTTACACTCTTTGGCTGTCCTCCAGCTCAGTCAGAGAGAGTGAGTCACATTCAACACTTAGATACATTTATGTAAACAAAATGTAACTATCTGAGCTTCGGATGCGTCTGCAGAAATCTCCAGGAACTTTAAAGCCCTGTGTAACCCTTCCAATGCTGGTCTAGTAAAAAAAAATGCTGGTTGCATATAATATACTGTAAATAATGTTTTAGAGCAAAGTTGAAATGCAGGGTTATATTCTGCTTTAAGGGGGCAGAGACTGCTGGTATGGAAATGATTAAATTCTATTGTGTATACTGTTCATTTGTTAATATTTGTTAAAGTAGGATTGTCAGCCACAAAATCAAATTTCATTTACCCACTGCTCTGTGTCTATTATGTAGTCTTCACCCTGACCCTGCATTGCAAGCACTCCATTCTATTCAGAAATGTTTCTGCTGTAATAAATCTTATCTCAGTCAGCCTGGCTTTATTTGGTACATTGCTGACGAGAAGGAAGCTTGTTATCACCTTCCCAACATTGCTGCTCCTCACTGATTTGCTGAGGGCAGTTCAGTGAGCTGCTGAAATACAATCTATGTTGTGCTCACATGTGTTTACAAAAACAAGCTAGATATGACAATGCAGTTTCTAGGAGAAAAGAAAAAAGTACGGGAGGAAATTACATTATTCACTGAAATCATAACGTGGACAGTACAATACAACTGTTATGTAAGTAGAATAAGTAGTTATCTTCTTATATATGTTTTTTTTTTAATAACATGTTTTTTATTCTCATGGCCAACTAACCATGAGAATTTTGCTATCTATAACACTAGTCAAAATATGAGATACTGTGCGAAGTTCTCACAGAAGCAACAATAGTCAGACGTGTTCTGTGACGCTTTTAAAGCACGTTGTGATCACACAGTCATGTGTATTGTCTACAAATGCGCACTGATAGAAGCACATGGTGATCACGCACCCTTATCTGCACAGGTGCACTGATACAAGCACATGGTGATCACGCACCCTTATCTGCACAGGTGCACTGATACAGGCACATGGTGATCACGCACCCTTATCTGCACGGGCGCACTGATACAAGCACATGGTAAGCATGCACCCTTATCTGCACAGGCGCATTGACACAGGCACATGGTGATCACACACCCTTATCTGCACGAGTGCACTGATACAAGCACATGGTGATCACGCACCCTTATCTGCACAGGTGCACTGATACAGGCACATGGTGATCACGCACCCTTATCTGCACGGGCGCACTGATACAAGCACATGGTGATCACGCACCCTTATTTGCACAGGCGCACTGATACAAGCACATGGTAAGCATGCACCCTTATCTGCACAGGCGCATTGATACAGGCACGTGGTGATCACACACCCTTATCTGCACGAGTGCACTGATACAAGCACATGGTGATCACGCACCGTTATCTGCACAGACGCACTGATACAAGCACATGGTAATCACGCACCCTTATCTGCACAGGCGCATTGATACAGGCACATGGTGATCACGCACCCTTATCTGCACAGGTGCACTGATACAAACACATGGTAATCACGCACCCTTATCTGCATGGGCGCACTGATACAAGCACATGGTGATCACGCACCCTTATCTGCACAGGCGTACTGATACAAGTACATGGTGATCACGCACCCTTATCTGCACGGGCGCACTGATACAGGCACATGGTGATCACACACCCTTATCTACACAGGTGCACTGATACAGGCACATGGTGATCACACACCCTTATCTACACGGGCGCACTGATACAGGCACATGGTGATCACACACCCTTATCTACACAGGCGTATTGATACAGGCACATGGTGATCACGCACCCTTATCTGCACAGGTGCACTGATACAAGCACATGGTGATCACGCACCCTTATCTGCACGGGCGCACTGATACAAGCACATGGTGATCACGCACCCTTATCTGCACAGGCGTACTGATACAAGTACATGGTGATCACGCACCCTTATCTGCACGGGCGCACTGATACAGGCACATGGTGATCATGCACCCTTATCTGCACAGGTGCACTGATACAAGTACATGGTGATCACGCACCCTTATCTGCACGGGCGCACTGATACAGGCACATGGTGATCACACACCCTTATCTACACAGGCGTACTGATACAAGTACATGGTGATCACGCACCCTTATCTGCACAGGTGCACTGATACAAGCACATGGTGATCACGCACCCTTATCTGCATGGGCGCACTGATACAAGCACATGGTGATCAGGCACCCTTATCTGCACAGGCGTACTGATACAAGCACATGGTGATCACGCACCCTTATCTGCACAGGGGCATTGATACAGGTACATGGTGATCACGCACCCTTATCTGCACGGGCGCACTGATACAGGCACATGGTGATCACACACCCTTATCTACACAGGCGTACTGATACAAGCACATGGTGATCACGCACCCTTATCTGCACAGGCGTACTGATACAAGCACATGGTGATCACGCACCCTTATCTGCACAGGCGCACTGATACAGGCACATGGTGATCACGCACCCTTATCTGCACAGGCGCACTGATACAAGCACATGGTGATCACGCACCCTTATCTGCACGGGCGCACTGATACAGGCACATGGTGATCACGCACCCTTATCTGCACAGGCGCACTGATACAAGCACATGGTGATCATGCACCCTTATCTGCACAGGCGCACTGATACAGGCACATGGTGATCACGCACCCTTATCTGCACAGGCGCACTGATACAGGCACATGGTGATCACACACCCTTATCTGCACAGGCGCACTGATACAGGCACATGGTGATCACGCACCTTTATCTGCACAGGCGCACTGATACAGGCACATGGTGATCACGCACCCTTATCTGCACGGGCGCACTGATACAAGCACATGGTGATCACGCACCTTTATCTGCACAGGCGCACTGATACAGGCACATGGTGATCACGCACCTTTATCTGCACAGGCGCACTGATACAAGCAGATGGTGATCACGCACCCTTATCTGCATGGGCGCACTGATACAAGCACATGGTGATCAGGCACCCTTATCTGCACAGGCGCACTGATACAGGCACATGGTGATCACGCACCCTTATCTGCACAGGGGCATTGATACAGGTACATGGTGATCACGCACCCTTATCTGCACAGGCGCACTGATACAGGCACATGGTGATCACGCACCCTTATCTGCACAGGCACACTGATACAAGCACATGGTGATCACGCACCCTTATCTGCACAGGCGCACTGATACCAGCACATGGTGATCACGCACCCTTATCTGCACAGGCGCACTGATACAAGCACATGGTGATCACGCACCCTTAGCTGCACAGGCACACTGATACAAGCACATGGTGATCACGCACCCTTATCTGCACAGGCGCACTGATACAGGCACATGGTGATCACGCACCCTTATCTGCACAGGCGCACTGATACAAGCACATGGTGATCACGCACCCTTATCTGCACAGGTGCACTGATACAAGCACATGGTGATCACACACCCTTATCTGCACAGGCGCACTGATACAAGCACATGGTGATCACGCACCCTTAGCTGCACAGGCACACTGATACAAGCACATGGTGATCACACACCCTTATCTGCACAGGCGCACTGATACAAGCACATGGTGATCACGCACCCTTATCTGCATGGGCGCACTGATACAAGCACATGGTGATCAGGCACCCTTATCTGCACAGGCGTACTGATACAAGCACATGGTGATCACGCACCCTTATCTGCACAGGGGCATTGATACAGGTACATGGTGATCACGCACCCTTATCTGCACGGGCGCACTGATACAGGCACATGGTGATCACACACCCTCATTTGCACAGGCGTACTGATACAAGCACACGGTGATCACGCACCCTTATCTGCACAGACGCACTGATACAAGCACATGGTAATCACACACCCTTATCTGCACAGGCACATGGATGAAACATGTTCTACGCCTGCACAGTTATTGAATTCTGTCTATATAAAGGAGGGAAAATACTTTGGAGTGGGGACTCTTGAAGGACAAGCAGACATGCCGTCGCCAGGTATTTTCCCTCCAAGGTCGCTGAGGTCCCTCGATCTTCTCTGGATGATGCTGCAATACTTGGTACGAAATAATATTGATGCTCACTAATTACTCAAATACAATGTAACTATGATTCTGCAAGCCTAGATAATTATTATAACAGGATTGCAGCTCAATAAATATTACTATTGAACCTTTCCTCATGTTTTGCTGCAATTCATTTTACCCACTACGGTGGTGAGCGAAGTCAGAGGGTTTAAAAACCCTTCCTGTGAGGCAAAACAGATAGTATGGCTGTCCCTGCTGTTTTAATAAAAGTACTGATCTGGCAGTTTTTATTCCATGGGCTTGATTCACAAAGCGGTGATAACCCAGTTATCACGCCTAAAAGACTTTAGGGGCTTGATTCACCAAGCGGTGCAAAGTGTTTGCACGCTGGTGAAAAGGCCCTTATCACGCCTAAACTCACTTTAGGCATGATAAGAAGAAACTCGCGCGAAGTTACCGCGCGTACGCGCGTATGCGCGTAAGTGCGCGCGCAGCACCCGACGCTTCGCGCGAAGCTCCCATTAAGCCCTATGGGACTTTGTGCGCGCGCTCACGCGCGTACGCGCGAACGCGCGTACGCGCGGTAACTTTGCGCGAAGAGCAGGAAAAAGCGGTGATAACTCAGTGGTGAAAAGGTCATCACGCCTAAAGTCTTTTAGGCGTGATAACTGGGTTATCACCGCTTTGTGAATCAAGCCCTAGGCGTGATGACCTTTTCACCACTGAGTTATCACCGCTTTTTCCTGCTCTTCGCGCGAAGTTACCGCGCGTACGCGCGTGAGCGCACGCGCAAAGTCCCATAGGGCTTAATGGGAGCTTTGCGCGAAGCGTCGGGTGCTGCGCGCGTACGCGCGGTAACTTCACGCGAGTTTCTTCTTATCATGCCTAAAGTGAGTTTAGGCGTGATAAGGGCCTTTTCACCAGCGTGCAAACACTTTGCACCGCTTGGTGAATCAAGCCCCATGTGTTTATTAAGAGGATGGGGGTGTGCTGCTGATAATTTCGCTTAAGTCACTGGCAGGAAACAGAGCCCTCATTCATCACTATAATATACTGAAGATGTTAGTAAAAGTACAACATGGCATAAACTGTTATATATAAAGTAAACTGCTATAAAGTTGCCTTTTTTGTGCTTATCCAGCATATCTCCCTGATTGTTTTCTTTGACAGTGGCATTATACAGATTTGTCTGGCTGTAAGAAGAGGAACAATTGATATCTAGGTTGTCGTTTCTGCTGCAGCAGACTAATCAATTCCGAGCTGGACTCTTGCCTATGAAGTCCCTCATGCTTTTCAGCCTAGAGCTAGCAGATTTCCGAGACACTCCCTCTGTCTGTGGCTGACAGAAATAACTCTTCATTCATCTGCGAGCCACAGAAAACACAATTCCCTTTCCTGCCCATGTTTTCTGGAAGGAGACAGGCTGTGCAGATTTCCAGTGCAATGTTAGCCATACACAGCCTGCACCGAGTAAAATTTTCCAGATGTTTTTTTATTTAAAAAAACCCCAACAACTTGTTTCTGGGGCAGGGGCGTAACAATCAACTATGCAGTGAATGCAACAGCAGGGGGGCCTTGGGGGAAGAAGCCTGGGGGGTGCGGCTTTGGAGCCTGCACAGGGCTGTTTTTGTAGGCAGTACACCCATTGGGCCCCCACGGCTGTTTGTATCGCTGCTCCCCCCAAGCAGCAACACACACACAGCCGTGGGGAGAATTAGAATTGGAATTAGAACAGCGGCCGGACAGGGGGCCGGGCACCTCACCACCGTTTTCCATGTGCTGGATCTTCACACTGCTGGTCTTTGGTCTCGGTGTCGCTCAACCTCTACTTCCACTAATCAGGAAGTAGAGAGTGAGAGGTGCAGACAGAAGACCAGCAGTGTGTGAGTCTCTCTCCAGCACATGGAAGTGCCTGACCTGCCTTTTCAATATCTGTTTTGAGGTGGGAGGAGAGGAGGTGGCCCAGTGATTTCTAGTTACTGAAGGAAAGTTTTATGATGTAGGATCTCTGTGGATAAGACTTTCTAAGGGCTCCCATTCTATTATCTAGACCACAGTTCAACCAAAGAATAGGCATCATGTTGAGAAGTGTCTAACACACAGTCTAAAGCACTAGCTACACCCTCAGAATACCCAGACAGATTATGGTGACCCAGAACCACTAGGAAAGCAAAATATACTGAAAATCCCCCCTACTAAAAAGCAATGTTGAGTATAATTTGCCTTCTTAAAGTGAACCAGAGACGAAGCACCCTCATGTATTTCATCATATATATCAGTGGGAACATTAGAGAAAACACCTACCCTGCTCTCTCTTCAGTCTGGATTTGCTCATGAATCATTATAGCTGAGTCTGTCTTCTCTGATGTCTTTTCAAGCCCAAGCCTGCCCCCTTCTGGCTCTGCTATAATGACTCAGCTATAATGATTGCTGAGCAAAGCCCGACTGAATGCTCAGTCGGGGAGTTTATCAAGGCTGATAACAAGCAGGCTGAGCAGTGAAGGATGAAACAAAGAGCAGGGTAGGTGGTTTCTCTAATGTTGCCATAGGCCACTGATACCACCTATATTTAACCCAAAACACAATTGCTGCATAATTTTTTGGAGGTGTCTTGGCTGAAAACGGCCATGTCCCAGTTGTGCGGTTGGACTTTGGACACAATGTTGGCTGCACGACCGCTGGCATGAACCTAGGCCTAATGTTAATTGACAGCCACTTTTTTTTTTGGGGGGGGGGGAGGGATTTTAAGTCTCCACATCATCAATTAGTGTTCTCCTTTACAAAATAATGATGCTACATGTCTCATATACCCTAAAAAACGTTTTTCAAGCAATTTAAAGGCCACTTCCGATTTTCTATTCGGATATCTGAATCCGCCGGATACTAGGGTCGGATATCGGATTCGGATCAGGAAATTTTGAACTTGGATATCCGAACCGGATCGGATATCGGGGTATCCAGATCTAGAATCGGATCTGGATTTTGAAAAGAGGTATCCGAGCAGCACTAGTCCACTGCTTCATCTGACTCCTTTGCCACACCTTACTGACACTGAATTGGGTGTCTGCATGTGAATATATTTTTGCAAATTATTTGCAATAAGTTACAATTTCACAATGCAAACTCAGAATCTGGAAAATATGTTCTTTGTTTGGAATTCCATGCAAAATGTCAGAATGTTTTTACATTTGGAATTTGACAATTCCGACCATCCCAAATCATATACTAACCCTTTTAAAAAACCTTGATGGGGCAAACACCAGGCAGTCAAGGTATGCATTGGCACATCTGCTGCCATTCATATGGTTGTCATAGTCCCCTGCTCTTTCTTGGCAGCTGATTGGAGGACCAGTAGGGATGGTTGGAAATGACGATATATGATTATTTTATGATTTTTGCCAATGCCAATTACCGATTCCGCAGATTTCCAATTATTGATTTACAAGGAAAGACTTTTTTGTCGTTTGGTTAATAAAGGTAGCTCTCTATTTAAAAAATAAATAAATACATAATTTATTATTATCAATAATAATAATAATAATAATGAAAAAAAACACAGTTTTTTCTGAAATCTGTAATATTTGCGGCTGTACACTATTATGCGTACATCCGTGATACACTTTCAAATCGAGTGTTTGGCCACATACTTCCGGATTCTCTGTTTGGCCAAATACCGAATCCAAAGCTTTGGACCAGAGAATGCAGATTTTTTTCTGAGAAAATCAAATTATCGCGATAATTGTACACCAATCACAAGACTGATAAATACTTAGTAATATCCGTGTCTTGTGACTGGTCTATAATTACCGTGGTAACCCAATTAGTACGGACAAAATCTGCAATTTCTAATTGGTCCAATGCTTCTGAGTTCTATGATTGGGCTAAAATTACCAAGTTACAGGAGTAAGAAAATCCAGTTTGTGTTTGCTACATTGGTTGTGTTTTCCACCGACCCCAACCTTGGAAAATCAGGGCTTGAGTGTCTATGTTGGACTAAGAAAACATCTGAGCCTGAGAAAGGCTCTGAATTCCAAGTCTGAGTTTTTCCTCTTATTCTTATTTCTTTTTTACAAACTCGTTTTTATTCCGATCTTCGTTACATTCGCTGTTTTCTCCTCCACTAACATGACTTTTTGACTATTACTGCTAATGAGTACTGAGCTACGTGAACCATAGAACAATTAAATTAATCGCTGGCTGGACCCATACTATCAGCAGTGCTTCAGCTTGTATAGACAAAGCCGTTTCCTGGGGCACAACATAAATGAAAGAGGACATCTTGACACAGATAAATGCAGAGCACCCAAACAAATGGCAAAAGGCTCTCCCTCCACTCATATTAATTAATGCATTTTTCTCCCCAGCCAAGACTCAGTATTGATTTTGCAAATAGGAGAGAACTCTTCTAACTCGACTCTCAGACTGCGCAAAGATGAAGCTCACAGGAGCCCAAAGGCAAAAATCAAAACGCTAGTTTGTAAAAGTGTAAAGAGAAACTCGTACCAAAGCCAATAGGCAGAGAATGCTTAAAGGATAGAGATGGTCAGAAATACATATTTCCGATTCCGCAGAAATTCCGATTTCCACCAATGCCGATAAGCGATTCCACGGATTTCCGATCGTTTTTTCCGATTTCCGAGTCTGGATTTTTGAATAATGGGGTTTTTCAGGTTATTTTTGCATTCTCTGGTTGGCCAAATACTTCTGAGTCAACTTTGCAGTCTCTGATTGGTCCAATGCTTCCAAGTTCTGTGATTGGGATAAAATTACCGATTTGTGGTTATACGGTATTTACACAGAAATCCGATTTCCAAGCCCGGATTTCCGATTTCTGAATTTTATTTTATTTTTATTTTTTTTTGGGGGGGGGGGGGGTCATTTTTTTGTATTCTCTTCTTGGCCAAATACTATTTCTGCATTCTTTGATTGGTCCAATGCTTTCGAGTTCTGTGATTGGGCTAAAATAACCAAATTGCAGTAATGCAATATTTCCACAGAAATCAGATTTCTGAGTTCCGTTTTCTGATTTCCAATCGGAAATTCAAATTTCCCAATTGGAAATTTGGAAATTGTAATCCTGCAAAATCTGATTGAGCATCCCCTTCAAGTTGATTGGTTCCTCGCCATCTTCCATGTTGCCTGGATCTTCCACTACGGGCCTGGAAATTCCACCACTCACCACCGCACATGTGTGGCCCAGTACTACTGCACAGGCACAGAACGCTCCCAGCCACAGAAGCACAACGGGGGGAGTGCGCGGGCTGAACTGCACCTGCACCAACTGGAGCTGACTGGCAGAATTACAGTGCAACCTAGCAGAGAACCCTGGCAGTGTGGGAAGATAGAGAGGCACCAATCAAACTGAAGGGGACTGAAGGAACCCCCAGGTATGGAGTTTTTAACCGCTCTTGCCACCTGTACTGTCATACCCCAAAACCACCCTTATCTTTATCTAGGAGATTTCGGTTTTGACAGGCATCTCCCACCTGCCCACCAAGCAGAGCATGCTGCTTCCTCCCACAGTAACACCAATTTATTTCTTCCATGGCAATCAATGGGACGATAATTAAGAGGCTAAAATGCCTTATAGTCCCTCCTTACCACATCCCACCATTCCGCACCATATAATGACATCACTCCATGTTATAATATTGGGCAAAAATTCAATTCACTTAATAATTTCCACCCCAAAAAAACTCTGATAGGATTTTCGTGAATGGCCAGCTGGTTTAGGATTGTTGTAGTGTAAACTGGCTGAAATCTGTATGGCTTTGGGACGGCAGCACAATTAAGCCCCCCAGGAGGCCTACGCATGGGGAAGAGCCCCTTTGAATCAGCATATTAGTAAGTGTGTATTCCAAATGCCCGAATGCCCCGATGCTCCTGACACCCTAACCGTCTACCGGACTCCCCCCCCCCACAAACATCCTTCCTCATGCCTAACGATAAACGCCACCCGCCTACACAAACACCCTTCCTCATGCCTAACCCTAAACACCACTCGCCTACACAAACACCCTTCCTGATGCCTAATCCTAACTGCCCACCCCCCCACCGCACAAACATCACAAACATCCTTCCTCATACCTAACCCTAAACGCCCTTCCTGATGCCTAATCCTATCCCCCCCCCCCCCGCACAAACATCCTTCCTCATACCTAACCCTAAACGCCACTCGCCTACACAAACACCCTTCCTGACGCCTAATCCTAACTGCCCCCCCCCCCCCACACACAAACTTCCTTCTTGATGTCCATTAGCCGCAGTTGCCCAAATTTCATGCTACCTCTAATAAAGGATCCATTTTTAAGAGTGAGTTGCCACTGCCTTGGGTGTGGTGGTATATTGTGTTGAGCTGCAGCATGTCATGTGAGAACATTAAGTGGAGCAGAGTAAATTGTTAGGTGTTGTGCCATCAATCCAAATCAGGGGCATCCTCACAAGTTTGCCTCAGGCAGCAAAAAGTCTACAACCGGCCCTGTGTGCAGTATATTGGATTTTTGTCATAAATACAATTTACAAGATTTATTTTTATGCTACTTCCTTCTGTACAATATCACATTTTCTTCACAGTGCAGAAAAAAAACAGGAGTCCATTATTAATGAAGAAATGTTGATTCATTATTCCTCACAATTAATTGACATCATCCACACACAGCATAGACGCTAGCTAGACCTCTTCAACCTGATTGTAAGAGATTCTGAAATTGTGTCTTTTAATAAGAGTCTGTTGACCTGTATGTATGACTGAACAACTGCGTACTCATAATAGTCAAACATCTTCAAAGAGAGGATGAGTCGTCTGTGAAAGCGATGAGGGTAATGATGGGAAACAGCTCTATTAGCAACCTATTTCTGCAAAGCTGAGAATCTGTCATTCTAAAACGCATGAGGTCAGATCGACCCAAAGAGGATTGGCAAGATTGGATTGGAAAAAGAATATTATGTATAAAATAATACATGTGCGTGCGCGCTCGCATGCGTGCGTGTGTATGTGTTTGAACATTAAAGGGAATATACAGTGTTTTTTTTTCACCTTGTTTTAATGATTTTTTGAGAAGTTTTGAATCAGGGTGACACCATTTATTGGGTAATGTTAAGGTAAATTTAAAGTAAGCTTTTGGCTAGTAAGCCTTCTTCAGACTTATTGACAAGATGTTAAAACATAAAGCTTATATACCCTGGACATTTAGAGGAGAAATATTATTTTGCAAACATCAATAAATAAATGTCATTAGATGCCTTAATCACAACTTCCGGAGGACATCACAGGAATGCCATCTAATTTATGACAAATAGATAAGACCCCTTGTTTGCTAAAACATCACATACCACAGAATCTGGGAGATGGGGAGACATTGTAAATCCAGAGTTTAAACGTGACTAGGCAGGGTTTATACATCACTTGTTATAAGCCAAAGAAAATTATGGCATGTAAAATTGTGGCATTTTTTCATTCTTTATTTCATATGCTGGTAAGATGGTGTTTATTGCCACTATTCATTGAATTGTATGTGCTGGGAAACCACAATTCTCTTTAGCTTATAACAAATGGTGTATGTACTCGGCCTCATCCCGATTAAACATTTGATTTACAATGTCTTCCCATCATCATTTTTTTTGGCCAGAGTTCCCTTCTATATAACAATAATAACAATAACAATAACATTTGTAAAGCGCTTTTCTCCCATAGGACTCAAAGCGCATAGTTGTGTCTCAGATTAATACAGGGTTGCAGGCTGGGTTGTGTTAAAAAGGAGATAGTCAGATGTTCAGGAATGCCAGACTGAAGAGGTAGGTTTTCAGTTTAGACTTAAATGCTTCCAGGGATGGAGCTGTCCTGATTGGGTGTGGCAGGGAGTTCCAAAGTGTAGGGGCAGCATGACAAAAGGCTCTGTCTCCAAAGGTTTTGAGGTGGACTCTGGGGGTGACCAAGGTGTTTTGTCCTTTTGATCTAAGATTGTAGGGGGTGTGATGCAGTAGCAACAAGTCCTTCAGGTATCCAGGGCCCAGATTGTGCAAGGATTTGAATGTCAGTAAGCCAATCTTAAACAGAATTCTCCATTTTATCGGTAGCCAGTGGAGTGAGCTCAGGGTTGGTGTTATGTGGCAATGGCGGGGTTGGCTCGTTAACAGCCTTGCAGCGGCATTCTGTACTAATTGCAGGCGGCGTAAGTCTTTCTTATGCAGGCCTGTGTAGAGGACGTTGCAGTAGTCTAACCTTGATGTGACGAAGGCATGAACTAGGGTTGGAAGATCCTTTGAAGGAATTAGGTGTTTAATCCTTGCAATATTCCTTAGGTGAAAGAAGGAATGTTTCACAACAGCTGAGATTTGATTCCTGAAGCTTAATTTCCCATCAATCAGTACTCCCAGGCTGTGCACACAGTCTGAGTTGTTCAGGTCTGAGCTCCCTATCCTTAGCGGTGTTGGTTGAGACTGGAGCTGCTTTGCTGTTGAGCCCTGGCCCTCGATAACAAGAACCTCAGTTTTGTCAGCATTAAGTTTTAGCCAATTATTATTCATCCACTCCTGAAGCTCAGCTAAGCATGCGTTTATTTGTGGAGTAGGGTCTGTGACGTCAGGTTTGAATGACAAATATAGCTGGGTGTCATCAGCATAGCAATGATATGTTAGGCCATGTTTTATACAATCATCTTTCCCATATGTGGCCATTATTATTACTATTATCAGAGATGTTGCGAATGGTTCCCGAACCATTCGCCGGCGAACATCTCAAAATCTGTGGGCCTTATACTACTCCGGGTCGCAATGACCCGGAGTAGTACGCCTGCGCTGCCTGGCGGAGCACGTCCTAGATCGCGCTCCTGATGCCAGGTACTTTCTGCGCATGTGCGTGACGTCATGCTCATGTGCAGAAAGTGCCTGGCAACAGGAGCGCGATCTAGGACGCACTCCGCCAGGCAGCGCAGGCGTACTACTCCGGGTCATTGCAACTCGGAAGTAGTAGAAGGCCCACAGATTTTGAGATGTTCGCCGACGAACGGTTCGGGAACCGTTCGCAAACATCTCTGATAATAGTAATAATAATAATAATGGCCACACATGGGAAAGATGATTGTATAAAACATGGCCTGACATATCATTGCTATGCTGATGACACCCAGCTAGGACGCTCTCCGCCGGGCAGCGCAGGCGTCTTACTCCGGGTCATTGCGACCCGGAAGTTGTAGAAGGCCCAGAGAGATTTGCCCGGCGAACGGTTCGGGCCATCTCTAATTATTATTATTATTATTGGTAATATTACTTTTTGGGGAGTAACAAATATTGGTACCAAGGCCCATATGTAATTCACTTTTTCTCCTGCGATTTCACCTATGCCTTTGAACCCACCAGCAAGCAAGAAAGTATTCAAAATAATTTTGATAGTACTTTTTTTTTTACCATCTTTTTGGTACTTTTTTAAAATTGCAAATTGCTGAAAAATGATGTTAAACAGAAGATGGAAAATTATCTCCTAAGAGAAAATTCAGGAGAGAAAATTAATTGCATATGGGCATATGTGCCAGAATAACAGCGAGCGAGAGAAAAAGGGATAATACTATGCGGAAAGGAATGGAGAGAAGGAGAAATGCAATCGGGGAAGGGCGGTGGGAGTGAGAACTTAGTTTCAGGGAACAAGATGTTTAACAAACAGTCAAGAAGACCTTTTAATCTCAGTTTGGGAGATCAGCCAGGAAACTTTATTGCCTCCCTCGATATACAATGTACAACGTTTAAATCTAGTCTTGTCTTCGAACCATAAACATGACAATATTCGTTGATGGCAACATATTCCCAGCGCAAGGGCCCCGGTGGTATTGCCGCTTCCTCCGCCCCCCTTTCTAGGTGATTTATGAGACAAACCTGCCTTTAAGCGTTTTGTTTGATTCATTGTACGGCCCACCTGTCTCTCTTCTAGAATCTGAAGTCCTTCTTCACATTAACTGGCGTGAAGAATAATAAATGGAAGAGGCGCTTCAAAACACTTTAACCGTCTATGACATGCTTTATCCTGGCTCCCAGTGTCTCCTGCTTTGAGACATCCCTCTCATACCATTCATCTCTTTATAGATATATTTGTAAAGGCTATTAGAAAGAGAATGAGGACCTTGAGTTATTTGTTTTTACTGCCATAAAGAGGATTCCAGAAAGCACAGAGAGGAGAATACAATACAAAAGAATGTTTCCACCTGTAAAAAAAATAGAATGAAAAAAAGAAAGAAAAACACTAAGCACACATAATGCATGACAAAGCACAAGGTTAAAATAAAACCTTTTATAAAAATATAAAAGCATAATTAAAAGATAAAAATAAAAACTTCTGTTTGCTTTTCAAGGAACGTTCTTCTTTTGTGTTGCTATTGGAATATATGCTTTAAAGGATTCGATTACTAAGTATGACTGTGCATTTACATTAAAAGGCAACTGAAGTGAGAAAAATATTGAGGCTGCCATATTTATTTCCTTTTAAACAATACCAGTTGCCTTGCAGTCCTGCTGATCTGTTTGGCTGCAGTCGTGTTTGAATCACACCAAAAACAAGCATGTGGCTAATCTTGTCAGATCTGACAATAATGTCAGAAACGTTTGATCTGCTGCATGCTTGTTCAGAATCAGAATCAGAATTTATTTCGCCAAGCACGGTTGGACCGTGTCCGGAATTGGATTTGGCACATTGATTGGCACAGAGATAGTAATACAACAGACAAGATGATACAGAGTAGTACAACAGAACAAGAGCGATGCAACAGAACGAGAGTAATACAACATTTGCAGTAGCGCGATTGCGGGTCTAACAGGAATAGCAGTGTGTAGCAGAAGATAATAATCCTAGTACAACCAGGCTAGGTGGTAAACAAGAGCGGCCGCAGCCAAAGTCAGGTATTAGTCGGCAGCAGGGTGGGGGCGTCAGAGGAATGGGAAGAGTTCAAGAGTCTAACGGCTGTGGGGAAAAAAGTGTTCATGCGCCTGGTAGTCTTAAAGGACTTCCGAGGCCAAAATCCGGGCCCAAAACATAAAAAAAGTTAGCTACCTTCATGGCTTTGTAAGGCACGGAGGACGCCGTCCGCGCCCTCCGTGCCGTTCCGCCTGGTCCCCTCTGGTGAATAGCCCCCCGAAAGGCTGCGACCCCACGGTCCGGGTCTGCATCTTCTGCCCCTATAAAGATGGCCGCCGGAGCTGGCCACGGCTGCGCAGTCCGCATAGCCGCTACTGCGGCTGCGCAGCTCTAGGGACAACCCCCCGATCACGTAACAGGCAGCGTGGATCGGAGGGTTGGACCTAGAGCTGCGCAGCCGCAGTAGCGGCTATGCGGACTGCGCAGCCGTGGCCAGCTCCGGCGGCCATCTTTATAGGGGCAGAAGATGCCGACCCGGACCGTGGGGTCGCAGCCTTTCGGGGGGCTATTCACCAGAGGGGACCAGGCGGAACGGCACGGAGGGCGCGGACGGCGTCCTCCGTGCCTTACAAAGCCATGAAGGTAGCTAACTTTTTTTATGTTTTGGGCCCGGATTTTGGCCTCGGAAGTCCTTTAAGAGGGATGGACCGGAACCTCAGGCCCAGTTTGAGTTTGCTGAAAGAACTGTGACCAGGGTGAGAGGGGTCGCCCACAATTTTCAATGCTCTATTACGCAGTCTGGTGTTATAGATGAGATCTAGAAGGGGGAGGGGTTTTCCAATAATCCTCTCCACTGAGCTGATTACCCTCTGGAGTTTATATCTGTCGCTGGCGGTACAGCTAGCAAACCAGACCAGAATGGATGAGCAGAGGACCGACTCGATTGTAGCAGAGTAGAAGGACCTTAGAAGTTCATGGGCCATACCAAACTTCTTTAGTTGGCGAAGGAAGAAGAGTCTTTGTTGCGCCTTCCTCTGGGTTGCGGTAGTGTTTGCCCTCCAGGTCATGTCATCAGAGAAGGTTGTACCCAGGAGGCAGACGCTTGGAACCCTTGCAACCTCGGTGCCCTCAATATATATCGGGGGAGGAATACTGGCGTGCTTCCTGAAATCAATGACCATCTCCACTGTTTTGGCAGTGTTAAGAACTAGCCCATTCTCACTGCACCAATTGCAGATTCTGTCTACCTCCTCGCGGAGCTATGGATGAAAGTATTAGAGGCCAAGGATCAGCAGGATAGCCAGGCAACTGGTATTGTTTAAAAAAATATGGCAATCTCTATCTCTCTCTCGTTGCAGTTGTCCTTTAAGTAATTTGACATTTTCTGCACTGCTTTGAAAAGTACACAGATTGGTCTTTAAGGTCGGGATGGGGGGGGGGGACTGCTCTAACAAAGTCCTGGAACCTCGTAAGTGAGCAAGTGATGGGAGGAGAGGCAGGGCCGGATTTGTACTTCTTACCGCCCAAGGCCGACTATTACCAGCCGCCCCAACCGAAACCGTATCCTACCACCTCTCTCCACACACACCCAAACTTTTTGGGCCGATGGTGTTCACTATTGCGGCTAGTGCCGAGGTCTCCATGGCAACGTGAAGTGAATAAATCATGTCACACGGGGGAACTGGTCAATCAAGCGATCTACAGGTGATGGGCGTGCTGGGAGCCTTCCACCACACACACATAGTCAAAAGTGGCTCACAATTGGACATTGGGTGGGGTCAGCAACACGTAAAAGTGTGTCCTGTACCCACTGCTGTCTCCAGGGTAACAGCGCTGGCCAATCAATAATTAAGAAATGGGTACTGTGAGACGCTGCCTTCTGTATTCTGTACTATTTGCTGGTGCTGCCCCAGGTCCTTTCATCCCCCACACCAAGTACGTGAGAACCGGCCTTCTGTAACTGCCTGCAGCTGCTGCTATGTCATTGGACAAGGTCTGGCTTTTTGCTAGTCACACACTGTTCACAAACGTTTGGTTAACGGACTGCAGCTGCCTGTAACACAGCACAGGCAGATGCCAGCTAGTACTAATAGTGCAGTTAGCCTGACCACTTTCATTTGTTTG
The DNA here is from genome assembly GCF_040937935.1 of Hyperolius riggenbachi. NCBI lineage: Eukaryota > Metazoa > Chordata > Amphibia > Anura > Hyperoliidae > Hyperolius > Hyperolius riggenbachi. The sequence goes on along the minus strand of NC_090654.1, from coordinate 290,522,050 downwards.
GACACTTGCAAATAATGCCCACTGTCTGCAGGCCGCCCCTTGTTTATCTGGTGCCCTAGGCCATGGCCTATGTGGCCTTGCCAGAAATCCGGCCATGAGGATAGGACATCCATAGAGTGTTGGAGGAGTGAAGACAGCGGGTGGGGGAGATCATGAGAGTATTTTTTTTCAGGTTGATTTTCAGGCTACAGATGGGTCGTGAAGGCTAGTGAAGGCTAGAGATGGCCTGAACAGTTTGCCAGCAAACAATATTCTGTGAACTTCCGCTGTTGGCATTCACGGTGAACAGCGAACATTTGGCGTGTTCGACCCGCTCCCTATACATTATCATTGAGCTAAACTTTGACCCCTTACCTTACAGTCAGCAGACACATGGCAGCCAATCAGCTAGCACCCCCTCCTGGACCCGCATCCCCTCATCAAAAAGCAGTTGTGGTGGCCATATTGGATTTACTCTCTGCTGGCTGCTGACTGTTAGTGAGAGCAGGGTCAGACTTGCTGCAGATTAGTAGGGAAAGCATTAGCGAGGCCTGTGTTCTTGTTCCTCACTTGCTGTTAAAGCACCCCAAACAGCCCTATTGAGGGCTAGCACATGGGTCTCCTGTGCTTTTTTGTGACACTCCACAGCCCACTGACACCCAGAGCTGTGTACACACTACTGCTGTTGCCTCATTAAGTTGCAGACACAGAACCACTCTTGTGCATTATTATTTCCCTGTATTCTGATGGTACTATTGCATTCCTCTGTGTGACACTCCACAGCCCACTGACACCCAGAGCTGTGCATAATGTGATTTCTGCCCTTTAGGGATTAAAACCCGACTTTGTGTCAACTCTATAATTTTTTATTAAACATAGAGCCTGAGCAGATCCCCGTCTGTGCTGGGTAACTGAGACTCTGCTGTATCTAAAAGAAAAAAGAAAAGAAAAAAAATCCCAGAAAGTGATAGTGATTGCTCTTGGGTAAAGTCGAGTAAATATACACAGACAAGCTGTTACAGAATCCTCCACATCTCATATCCCGACTACCAGTTGCCTCGTCTTCTCACCAGCTCTACACAAGATTGATTTTCTTTGGGAGGGGATATCAATATGACAAGAAATTTAATTAACACATAACATCTCTGTGGATTATCACAATAAACATCTTACGAACAAATTTGAGCCTCAGCAAATGTCTGCATTCTGCCTGGCATTCAAATGCGAGAAGCCTCGGAGCGAGGGATAAACTGTCATCCATAATGTGATTAAGAGCAACTCAAATAAAGAAAACACAAATGAAAGAGGAAAAAAAAAAACAATATTGGCTGCGTGAGGTTTTTCTGGTGCTATCAGAGCAAACATGACTTCATTAAAAAGAGGTTTTCCCTGTATTTGGGAGGAAACTACCATCTCCAGATTTCTTAAAAACCAGTATAGAAGAAGTCATCCTCTGAACAAGTGGAGGTAAAAAGGAAACAACTGCAGAGCTAGATCTGGTCCATTACCGGGCGCTGGATGTGGTGTATAGCCAGGAGCTTGATCTGGTGTCTTACCGGGCTGGATAATCAGGTGTTTTACTGGGAGCTGTATCTGGTGAAATACTGGGAGTTGGACCTGTTGTATACCGGGAGCCTGATCTGGTGTATTACCAGGAACTTGAGCTGGTGTATTACCAGAAGCTGAGGAAGGGCTACGCCCGAAACATGTCGTGTCTCTTGTCTGCTCTGTAACTGTATGGCACTAATACAGATTACGTGAAGAAGCTACTTGTGTGCTGTCTCCTTTTTGTGGTTCAAGTACAAGTGTGTGCAGGAGTGGTGTACCTGCGGGAGTTCAGCGCCTTCTTCCAGGCCTGGAGAAGAAAAGGCCTGTGACAGGTGTGTGAAGTGTGAGTTCCATAGCCTATTACCAGAAGCTGGATATTGTATATTAACAGGAGCTGAATATTGTGTCTTACCAGGAGCTGGTTATTATGTATCACCAGGAGCTGGAGCTGGTGGATTACCAGAAGCTTGATATTGTGTATTACCAGGAACTGGATATTGTGTATTACCAGGATCTGGATATTGTGTATTACCGTCAGAGCCGGGACAAGGTCCTCCAGCACCCAAGGCTGAGACCCCAAAGTGCGCCCCTCCATCCCTCCCACCCCAGCCGTCACACACTGATTGCTATTAGACTAAGAGGTGCCACAGGGCCCACAACCTCCCCAACACCTTAATATCTAGTTATCTGGCTTGCAGTCACTGCTATGTATCCCCTTTTCTTATTTCTTTCTGCTTAAAACACAATTAGGAATGACAGCTGAATGAATTCTGTGCCCCCTCTTACACTGCACCCTGAGGCTGGAGCCTCTCCAGCCTATGCCTCGGCACTGCCTGATTACCGTGTGCTGAATCTGGTATAATATTGGTTGGTAGATCTGGTGTTTTACCGGGAGCTGAACCTGATGTAACACCGGGAGCTGGATTTGGTGTAACACTAGGCCTTGAATCTGTTGTAATACCCCTGTGGTTTAGGACTGCTTAGTTGGGATGAGCGAGCAAAATGTTGAAATTTGATGTCATGGCAAATTGTCCTCGAATCTTGCTTAAGGTGGCCACATGTATTTTTTGGGGGTTGAGAATTATGATCGATTTTTCTGATGGATTGTACGTTTTGAAACATCTGATCAATGTATCACACAAGTGTGTTCTCGTCATGAACTCACCTGCTCTGCACGTCTGCGATGGTTCTAGCAGTTCAGGAAGTCTGTGTGAGAGTTTGATTTCCTCTATGGTTGCAGATGGCATTCCCAGCACTCCTGCAGCAGACACACAACAACCTGCTCAGTCTGGCAATTCCAGTGGGCAAGCTCTACAAGACAGAGTTTCCTATATTCCTGTAGACATACAGATAGCCACTCATGGTGTCCACTCTAAGAGGAGGACGATGGTGATCACTCGTTCCTTCTACAGTATACTTTCGCAGATGCTGACTGTGATTGATTAACTAGCTCATTGCTATGCAAGAATAATGTGCAGGAAGTGGTTTCTGGTTGGATGCTGGGAGGTGTGGTCTGGTGTGATTGGCTTACTGTTTTATATAAGCCGCTCCTAACTCTCACTCATGGCCCATGATAGCATTAGTTACACTAGCTGGTGAGTGCGTTTGGAGTACTGTTGATCTTCTGTTGTGCTATTGCCTGGACTCTGACTACTCTTTTGGCTTTTTGCTTGGACCGACATTGGATTGTTTCTGATCCTGTAATATACCTGATCTGAAATCTCCCATGTATGACCCTGGATTGTAACTGGACTTGAGTTTGCTCTATGAATTTTTTACCTTGCATTGTCTGCAACAGACTGTTTGTACTCTCCGCCTGTACTATTTAGTCTGGTTCTGGTGGTACTTCTGTCTTTGTGCTGTGCATGCTGAAGTCCTGGGGGTAACCGTAGTTGGGTAAGCGTAATTCTGTTTCCCGTGGGTAGCGATGATCGTAATCAACAAATTACAATTTCGCAAAATTTCACGTAAATTTTCGTAATTACGCTTATACGTAATTAAGATTTGCAGATTCAATTGATTTTGTGTGGTCATTTGTAATTTTGCATAAAATTTTGCGAAATTTCGCGTAATTTCTTGCCAAATTTAGCAGTGAATAGCAAAGCCCCCATACATGCTATTGATACCAAAATTGCTACATATGTTAAGGAGAATCGTGATTATAAGTCACAAAAAGAATTTTACAAAAATACTTTGTAGTTTTTGAGAAACTCGATTGTAAAAAATGCAAGTAAAAAATCTTTTTTAAACTTAGAAAAATGACAGTTTAAAAACCATTTTTCTTTGCATTTTTAAAATCGAGTTTTTAAAAAACTACAAGGTCTTTTTGAAAAATTATTTTTGAGACTTATACCCACTATTCTGCTTAACATATGTAGCAATTTTGGTAGCAATAGTATATATGGGGGCTATGCTATTAACCTCTAAATTCAGCAAACAATTATGTGAAATTTCGCAAAAAATTACGTTTTGAAATAATACTATTACATACGAAATTAATTATGCTTTTCTCTGAAATTTCACATTAAGATTACAATACGTAATTGTGATTTGCGAATTTCGTTGCAAAGTTTCGCATATGCGAAATTTCAGACCACCCCTGCCCGTGGGAGCTTGGCTTTAACCCCCCTGGCGAAAGCGCAGCAGTTTTTTTTTTTTTTTTTAAATCATGTAGCGAGCCTAGGGCTCGCTACATGATAGCCGCTGCTCAGCGGCATCCCCCCAGCCCCGCCGATCGCCTCCGGCGATCAGGAAATCCCGTTCAAAGAATGCCATTGGCGACGGGGCGGGATGACGTCACCAACGTCGGGACGTCATTGGGACTCCAGATCTACCCCTCGGCGCTGCCTGGCACTGATTGGCCAGGCAGCGCACGGGGTCTGGGGGGGGGGGCGCGCGCCGCAACGAATAGCGGCGATCGGGAGCGGCGGCGGCGATCGGGGTGCTGGCGCAGCTAGCAAAGTGCTAGCTGGCTGCGTCCAGCAAAAAAAAATTATTTAAATCGGCCCAGCAGGGCCTGAGCGGCACCCTTCGGCGGCTTACCCCGTGTCACACACGGGGTTACCGCTAAGGAGGTTAAGTGAAAAGTGTGGTGGTAGATTGGAGCATAAGACTCAAAGGGCTTGATTCACAAAGCGGTGCTAACCTACTTAGCACGTCTAAAGTCTTTAGACGTGCTAACCAGGGTGCTAAGTAGGTTAGCACCGGATTTCTCAATCATATCGCGCGCAAAGTTTTGCACACAAAGTTTTCCGTGTGCAAAGTCCTATGCGTGCGCTAAGTCCCATAGGCTTTAATTGGCACTTCGCGCGGAGCGCCCTGTGCTCTGTGCAGTGCACGCGTAAAGTGTTACGCTCATAAAGTTTTGCGCGCATAAAGTTTTGCGCGCGAAAAGCTCGTTTAGACGTGCTAAGGGGGTTTTCACAGGCGTGCTAACAGTTAGCACTACTTTGTGAATCAAGCCCAAAGAAGGCAGGAGATCTGCCAGGCCTCACTGTTAATATTTCCCCCAAATAGGACAAAAACAATCAAAAACTTCCCAAAACTTTGCTTGGGTCTATAAATAAATTAAAAAAAAAAACTTACAACCTATCTATTTTCTACACCATTCAATTTTCTGATAAATTGTACCCTGGCCAGGTGAGATTGTGACAGTGATATAAATTCACTGATTATATGAAAATGTTTAGACTTAAATACATGTTTACGTTGAAATAAGAATGTTTCATTGTATCCATTAGGCTTCCCTGCCTAGGAACCTTACACATTCCTGGCCTTAAAGTGAACCTCCAGACTAAAAATCGACTCAGCAGCACTGAAAAGGCTCGGTGTTTCTTTAACAGTTTCACAGCATCAGAACTTTGTTTCTCTTATACAAGCCTCATTTTTAGCTGCACAGAAGAAAACTGCCCGGGCTTTTTTCCCCTGATGCTATGCAAAGCATGATGGGATTTCTGATGTTGTTGTTCTCTTTCTGCTGTTTTGGTGCAATTTTTTTTTTTTTTTTACATTTTGAATTTGACATTTGAAGCCTAGCGTGTGCAGCTGGGAGGGGTAATCAGGTCACAGGACAGTTGGAACTGTGTCTTCTGCTCCTTGTCACCTCCTTTCAACCAAAAAGATGGCTACCCCCATGACAAAGATGGCAGCCCCCATGAATCACAAACATTTGCCTGTTCTTTTAAAACACGGTGGGTAAGAGATTATATTACCTATCTATTCTAATTAACATAACTAATGTAACTTGATGACAGTATGTTTGTTTAGGCTGAAGTTCCCCTTTAAAGAACACCTGAAGCAAAAATAAACAAATGAAATAAACAATTGTATCTATCTTCCTTCTCCTAAAAATGACTTTTAAGACATTCCACAGTTTCATTTTATGTTTAAATCTACTTTTTAAGTTTTAACTGCTTTATTATTTTTGCTCAATGACCCATTTATTGAAGTATGACAGAGCTAAAATCTATGAACTATTGGCCTTTTTATCTCTTTCCTGCTCCCAGAGCCATTTTCTGCTAGAAAAGTGTTGTATAGCTGTAATTTCTTATCAGTGAGGGTCACACTGTAGTCACTTCCTTTCTGAGTCAGGACTGAGTCAGCCACTTACATACCTGATATTTAACTCTTTCAGGCAGAGAAAAAAAAAAAAGGAACACAGCCTAGTTATTAGTGTGCTAGGCACTGTACACGTCTATCTCATTATGTCACATGTCACTTCAGGCAGGGGCGCCTTTACCTACTGACCACCCAGGCAGCGGCTTGGAGTGGCTTTGATGGGGAAGGCGCAATAAATTACTGTCAGTCCAAGGGGAAATAAAAATTCCTGTCCTGAAAGATGGTTGTAAGGGACTGGAGAGAAAAAGATTTCCTTCTGTTTTAAGAAGGCAAATTACACCAAGCGTTGCTTTTTTAGTAGGAGGGCATTTGGTTCCTTTTATCCCCCTATACATTCCTAGTAGCTTGGGTCACCCTGAGCTGCTTGGTTACTCTGCTCTTTTCACAAATAGCCTTCTGCTAAGTCACTAAAGAATCATTCAGAGTTCAGAATTATAGATACTCCCTAAGAAGAAGGTGTCTGGTTTATAGCTGTTCTCTGCCCCTCCACAGAGGTGACAGCGCCCTACCCCCAAATGTTACTGAGTCTGCAGAGGGAGTGAGACAAACAAACAAACAAACAGTAAACTCTGCAGACAGCTGTGTGCTCTGCTAGAATGTCTGCATGTCTAGATGTCAGGAGGATCGCCATGACTAGCTATGGAGAAGTAGGATCATCTGATCCTCTCCCCTACACAGCCCAAACTTCTCCCTGAATTCAACAGGACAGTGTTTGAAGTGTGTAATGGACACAGTGGGGGTTGCAGGTTTTGTCTTTCATTGTGAGAGAGTGAATAGGAGGGCAGCATCTAAAGCTCAAACAATGATAATGGACATGTAAGCAATGTGTGTAATTACATCCATCACTACTTATAATTGAAGCTGGCATAATAATGTATTTCCATCCATTAATGCTGTCTGTTTGCCCTCTCTCTAATGCTATGTACCACCTCACGATTTTTCCAACGATTTTCCCGATGTCCATCAATTTTTTTTTTTGAGCGACAAGTAGTCATTTACACGATGTCGTGACATCGCTTAGCATTGTGTGGTGAAAAGTGACCGTCACTGAGGATCAAGTAAAGTACTGAGGTCGCTTGACTTCTCGTTCGCGCCCGTCCTGTAATGTCACGTGACATCTCACATACCCGCTGGCAGGAAGATGAATCGCTGGACGCTTGTCATGAGGGACACCTCGCTGGATCCATCTTCCTGTGTTGTTGCAGTCACTGTGGTGAGTGTGGAGCTTAACTTTGCTCGCCCTCACCCTCTGCTCATGCTCCCTCTCCCACTGTCTCTCTGACCAAACAACTGCTACTTGGGGAACAATGTGCACAACTATGTACACTAGTCTGAGCACTCTTCAGGGAAGCCAGTAGCATTTGGAACTATTATTGTGTATTTATGTAGCACTGACATCTTCAGCACTTTACAGAGTACATAGTCATGTCACTGACTGCTCACTGGAGCTTACAATTTCATCCCTACCATAGTCAAACTGTAATGTCCGACCATATTATTATCATGTATTTATATAGCACTGACATCTTCTGCAGTACTTTATATAGCACTGACATCTTCTGCAGTACTTTACAGAGTACATAGTCATGTCACTGACTGTCCTCAGAGGATCTCACAATCTAATCCTACTATAGTCATAGTCTAATGTCCTACCATATTATTATTATGTATTTATATAGCACTGACATCTTCTGCAGCACTTTACAGAGAACATAGTCATGTCACGGACTGTCCCCAGAGGAGCTCACAATCTAATCCTACCATAGTCATAGTCATAGTCTAATGTCCTACCATATTATTATTATGTATTTATATAGCACTGACATCTTCTGCAGCACTGTAGAGAGTACATAGTGATGTCACTGACTGTCCTCAGAGGAGCTCACAATCTAACCCTACCATAGTCATAGTCTAATGTCCTACCATATTATTATTATTTATTTATATAGCACTGACATCTCTTGAAGCACTTTACAGAGTACATAGTCATGTCACTGACTGTCCTTAGAGGAGCTCACAGTCTAATCCCTACCACAGTTATAGTCTAATATTTTCAATATAGGATTGTTTTGGGGTAAACCAGTTGACTTATTAGTATGTTTTTTAGGATGCAGGAAATGTCTAAAGTGTCTGAAGACAGAAACTCCATGCAGATTTTGCCCTGGCCAATGTTCAAGCCTAGGACTCAGCACTAAAATGCAGTAGTGGTACCCACTGAGCCTCTATTCTACTCATAGATATCTGCTCATCCATGTCATCAATTCTGACCCTCCACTACCCTCCCTCCCTCCATTCTACTTCTCTTCTCTTGTATCACTTACACTACAAACACACTGTGCTTATCTCCAGAATGGATTATGAATCAAACTGTTAGGCCCAGTGCACACCAAAACCGCTAGCAGATCCTCAAAACGCTAGCGGTTTTTGAAGCAGATTTCAGAGCGATTCTAGGCATAGAGACATTTTCTAAACATGCCGAGTGTTTTTGTGAAGCAGATTACAAATATTGTTACAGTAAAAGCTGTTACTGAACAGCTTCTGTAACAAATACGCCTGGAAAACCGCTCTGATCTAGTGTTTTTCAGAGCGGTTTGCATTTTTCCTATACTTTACATTGAGGCAGAATCGCTTCTGCAAACCGCAAATGTGCAGCAGGAGGCACATTTGCGGTTTGCTAAAAACCTCAAACCGCTGGTGTGCACCATCCCATGGAAATACATTAGCCAAGCGTTTTCACAGACAGATGCGGTTGGCGGATCGCTGCTAAAACCGCTCGGTGTGCACTGGGCCTTAAACCACCTTACCATATCAGCCCTTCAATGTCATGATATACTCACTCCAGTCCTACCCTAACAGGTGGTAACATATTTGCATATCTCATAATGTTTGTGAAAAATTATTTTGAAAGTAAGAATGTCTTGCTTGATAATCCAATCTTGCAATGTGACTGCCATTGGAACTTGTAGTGTGGATGCTGTATTTATTTGAGGTGCATACTGGCAGCATGTGCTGTATGGCATACAATGCTGATCATCCACAAGGCAAACTTAGGCAGCTGCCTAGGGTCTAGAGAGAGTTTAGGGGCCTGGTGGTTGCTAGCCCCCACCAAATCTAACTAAATAAGCCAGGTGAACATCAGTGGAGGGCAAAGTGTTATCTTGCCTAGGGCTCCATTTCATAGTTATCCCTCTCTGATGGCTTATATCATGTGTGAAGTGTTCTATAATGGATATGATTTTTGTTTTATTTTTTATGGGGGGGGGGGGGGCGCCACAGGATTTCTTGCCTGGAGTGACAAGAAGGCTAGAGGCGCCCCTGACTTCAGGTATCCTTTAAGCTAGCATGGTAGTTACATTTAAAGAAGCATTGTGGTCATAGGTCATGGATAAGTTATACTCACTAATATGAAAATGCTTTCTTTTTTTTTTAAAGGACAACTGAAGTGAGAGGGAAATAGAGGCTGCCATATTTATTTATTTTTAAGCAATGCCAGTTGCCTGGCTGTCCTGCTGATCCTCTGCCTCTAACACATTAGCCCAGGGGAGTTACAATAGACCCTGCAAGGAATGCAGCCACAGGGGGCCCCAGAATCCTGAGGAGGCCCTGTGGGAGAAGTTTCTTCTTCCTGTCCTGAGAGACTGACAACTAAGGGGACGGAGAGAAAAAAAACACTTTCTGATTTCTGCACAGTTCTTCTAATCACTGCATCTGCTCAGCCACTAATAGAGAATCATACAACATTTTGCAGACAAAAATTTGTAGACAGTCCCTATTCAGTGTTCAGCAGGGTCTTGTGTACAGCGCTGTTCTATCACCAGACTTTCTACCCTTCTCAAAGTGCTGTGTACTGTAGTGATGCTTGAGGAGTCTGCAGAGACATTTCTGCTCCATCAGAGCAGGACAGAGTGAATGTAATAAGCTGAGGCTGGGAGCACACTCTTCTGTTGGTTTTCTGTATGCGTGTCTGTTTGAGTGAAAACATGCACGTTTTATCACATAAGTGAATATAATTGATAGAGGAAATGCTCCCAGTGCTTCAATGCTGTCTGTTTTATCTGCATGGGGAAAAGACATTCAAGTGTGCGCTAGTCAATAACTCTGGTTCTCAGTTTACCTGTGCAGAAAATAAGCTGTGCAGAGGCGCCAAAAGGATAAAAGTATACTAAAAAGTTTAAAATAAAGGTGCCAAGCGTGTTTTGGACGTCTTGCCGTGATACTCCGTATGTCTATTGCCTGATGAAGCGGGATTGTGCCCGTGAAACGCGTTGCAAATTAAAGGGACTCTGAGCTCACGAAAAAAAGAAAAGTTGTACTCACCAGGGGCTTTCTCCAGCCCAGTGCTGGTCGGGAGGTCCCACGCCGGCGTCCTGGCTCCTCTCCTTCTCCCCGCTCCGGAATGGCTGGCAGGCCGCAGCCCGGGCGACACTCCGTACAGTGTCGGGCTGCAGCTTCCGCGTATGACGCGGATTACGTCACACGCCGGCCGCCTCACGTCATCACGGCGGCCGGCGTGAAAGTACTGCGCATGCGGGCTTTAATCGCGCATGCGCAGTACTTTCACGCCGGCCGCCGTGATGACGCGAGGCGGCCGGCGTGTGACGTAATCCGCGTCATACGCGGAAGCTGCAGCCCGACACTGTACGGAGTGTCGCCCGGGCTGCGGCCTGCCAGCCATTCCGGAGCGGGGAGAAGGAGAGGAGCCAGGACGCCGTTCGTGGGACCTCCCGACCAGCACTGGGCTGGAGAAAGCCCCTGGTGAGTACAACTTTTCTTTTTTTCGTGAGCTCAGAGTCCCTTTAATTGTGGAGTATTAAATTAAATTATCTGTTCATCAAGTGACAGAATTCGTGTCCTTTTTGGAGTGACCGGTCCACCACCGCCACCCGAATATTTTAAACTTTTTAGTATACGTTTATCCTTTTGGCGCCTCTGCACAGCTTATTGTCAAAGATTCCACCCTGGTGGAAGGGTGTCATACCCTCTTTTCCTTCTACAGAGAGCGACATCTTAATCCTGAGTGGAGACAGGTCTAATCTCCCCACCTGCCTATACAGTGGTTGCCTACGTGGTAACCCATGTTTGTGAGTATATTACTTACTTGTCAATTTTACGTCTGGCTCCAATACATACTACACTATACTGGGCTCTCGGTTTCTTTGTTTTTATCTTTCTCAACATACCTGTGCAGAAAGCTGGGGGAGGGGGCCCCATCCAAAGTTTTGCAGGGCATCCCAGTGATTTCTAGTTATGCCCCTGCATTAGCCAAAGACCATGACCAAGCTTGCAAATGGTCTGACAAGATTAGCAACATTCTTGTTTCAGGTGTGTGATTCAGACACTACTGCAGCCAAATAGACCAGTAGGGCTGCCAGGCAACTGGTATTGCTTAAAAAGAAATAAATATAGCAGCCAGGGATGAGCAGAAACTACACCAGTGCGAATTTACGCATCGTAGTTCGTAGGTGAAGTTTCAAAACTACGCTTATGAATTTTTCGCGTAGCGAAGTACCGTTACACGTAGTTTACGCACGCTACGCGTAGTTAACATGTGTATTGCGACGTGAACTACGAATGCGTTACTCGCGTCTATTTTTCCACGTGCGATTGTATGCTTACAAAATTATGCATTGGAAAGGGGAATGTACGCATAGAATGGTTCCCGGTATAAGCATTTAAAGAGGAATTCATGCATAAAATTTTACGCATAAGGGCATAAGCGTCCACATACACTACGCTGCTCACTACGCGTAATTGCGTATTTTAACGCGGTCTACAAAATGCATACAAAGCTAATATTTGATTTCGAAGCCGTAATTTGGCGAAACGTAATTGCGTAAAACTACGCGTAGTTTCAGCGTAGCGAAGTTGGCTGACTACGACCATCCCTGATGGCAGCCTCCATATACCTATCATTCAATTGTCCTTTACCTTGCGTGAAACGATATACTGTATATATAGTATGTTAAGGCCAGAATCTAAAGTCTGGCCACTTCGGGTTTTGGCCGTCCAAAATGTGAAGTGGCTGAGCTACAGCGGCCAATGTAAATAGAGTCCAGCGGCTCCGGATCCTCCCCCTGCTCCCTCCTCCCACCACTGGCAGCTGATCCAGTAACTCTACCCACCCAGTATCTTTCCCCTCTCCCCACTTACCCTTGCAATAAGTTATCATAACTCCACTGAAGTACTGTTAGAAGGAGGGGTTTCCGGGCAGTATGTGAGAAAAGCACAGGTGCACTGGACATGTGGCCCTGCAAAACAGTGCCACCTATTTCATTCCTATACGTGGGCACTGCAGAGCGAGTGCTGGTAGAAGCAATGCCTGCAGCATTCCCACTGCCTGCTCCTCCATGTGCTTCCCTGCAGTGACGATAACTGTGTGTGTGTGTGTGGGGGGGGGGGGGGGGTACTGGACCGGCTACTGGAGGTTATATGAAGGGGCAGGGGGAGGAGACAGAGCCATCAAGGGGGCAAGGAAGAGACCTGGAGGACTCTATTTGTTTCTAACATTGGCCAAAGTAGCACAGCTGCTTCACATTTTGGCCGGCCAGAACCCAAAGTGGCCAGACTTCGGGTTCTGGGCGTAACATATATTATATACTGTATATATACAGTGTGTGTGTGTGTGTGTGTGTGTGCGTGCGTGCGTGCGTGCGTGCGTGCATGCGTGCGTGCGTGCGTGCGTGTGTACAAATCTATAAGATTTGTTTTTTATTATTTTTCTTCCTTTCTTGGGAAATAAATAATGATTGAACGTAAAGTGACATCACCTAATCAAGGAACTCAGATGCAGATGGAACAATTACTGAATTGGCCCACACAGATCTAGGAATTAATTTCTGCTGCTGCAGTGGGGTTCAAAAATCAGTGGTAGAAAGATAAAACTGTGCCTAACAGCTTACTTACACTGCAGGTGTTTTATGGCACCTGGAGGCACTTTACAGCTCTAGCAAAAAAGCTAGGACATAACACATCGTTCTCAATGTGGCCAGCTTACACTACAAGAATCTTAAACCATCTGGCCCTTCAAAAAATCATGTCAGAGTTTTTTTGGGGGTGGAAATTATTAACTGTCAGCTTCAGTCAGCAAATAGAAGGCCTTACCCGATTCACTTTTTCTCTGAAGTGTATTTTTCATCTTCTGTTTAAAATCACTTTTCAGCACTCTGCAATTGAAAAAGTACCAAAAAGTACCATCAACATGGTTCTGAGTATTTTCTTGCCAAAACAAGGAATTTGGGGCCCGCTATCTGCAGAAGCGTATGCACCACTGCAGGAGCCATTATAAATTGCAGCTATACTAAGAAATGTGGGCACCCACACCGACAAGACAAAATTTGACAGCATAGCCACAATTTAAAATGGTCCATATGGCGGCAGTATAACATTATCGTAAAAGTGGTGGTTTGGCTGGGGGGGGAGGGGTTAAGGTTAGGCTTTTTTAAGGTTAGATTAAGGTTAGATGTGAGGGGGACAGTTAATATTAGGTGTGTGAGGGGGTGTATTTAAGCATGGGGGAGTGGTTAAGGATGGGATGGTTCTGCGTGAGAAAGAAAATTGTAGTAAATTTTGTCAATATTTTACTATGGTAATTTACAGTTGTAAAACTGATATTCAGCTAGCCAAAGTTGGGCATCTAAATTTCTTGCACCCCTTTTTCATGCATGTTTCCTTGCTTGCTGGTGGCTTAAAAATCATTGTACTGATACTATTATCTAGGAGAAAAATTAGGAAAAAGAGGTAAAGGGCAGCCTCTAAGTAAATCTGCACCCAATGCTCTTTTCCTTCAACATACAGTATATCTGATTTTACAAATACTGCACTTATTGTAGAATAAGACCACATTTGTAGCGATAAGAATTATTTCTTGTTACTTGTTTGCAGATGTGTAGCTAATAAATATTTTTAGTTAATTTTAGAGACAAGGGTTTTTTTTTAGAAGTCCTGGTGGGCGTTTGAACCTCAGTACCATTTTGCTTTTTTTGTAAGGCGCCTGTCAACACCAGTCAGCAACTGCTAAAAGCGCCAGTAAGTGCCTGCTGTTAGTGGCATCAGCACCAGGCAGCTCCTGCTAAAAGCGCTAGTAAGTGCCTGCTGTTAGTGGCGTCAGCACCAGGCAGCTCCTGCTAAAAGCGCCAGTAAGTGCCTGCTGTTAGTGGCATCAGCACTAGGCAGCTCCTGCTAAATCGTCACTCAACACCAACAGTTTCTCGGCACTTCCAGTGCAAATGTGCCCCAAATGTTTCTCACTTCTACTTGCGTGAAAACGTGTTTACTAGTCAAGTATAGGTACTATGGATAATTTACATCTCATCGTGCTAGTTTAATCCAACCAGTGTTTGAAAATGATTGAGCATATACTGCTGGGAATTAAAGGGTAAATGCACTTTTAAGATAGTAGTACTATAAGTAGTGGCAGTAGTTTGGGATGTAGTGATAGCTGGAGTAGCCATGATGGCTGCTATAAGGCTCAAGAACAGAGAGGGTCCAGTTTATTCTACAGCAGATCGCTGTCTTTTTGTGCTTTTGCTTCAGGAACCACAGACAGCTGTATAGTACTTTAATCAGGGCCGGTTTAAGCAACAATGGGGAACCAGGGCAAAATAAACCTGGGGGCCCCCCCCAACATATACCCCGGAACAAAAATCGGCATTAGGGGACCTTTTTTGCAGCTGGTATAACAGGGTGTAAAGTCCCAATCGGTCGGAGCTCCACATTCTGGCTATCCCAGCCTGCATGGGGGACAAGGGGTTAAAAAGTTTCAGGAGGGGGGACCCCACATAATTTAAAAAAAAAAAAATATTCCCACACTCTAAATATAAAAAAAAAATTGGGAAAATAGGAAAAGATGCCAGGGATCTTCATACAGCCATATTGCGGCTGCATAGCGATCCCTGGCCAAAGCGCTGTGGCTGCGTATAGACCCCCTGGAAACCCCGTCAGGAAATGTATTGCTCTTTCTTGTGATACGTGTAAAATTACACTACCGTTAGGTTTGCTACTAAAAGTGACATTTACCGCATTTAAAAGTATACTTTTTTCCTTCGAAACTTTAAAATCGATTTTCTCAAAAACTATAAGGTCTTTTTGAAAAATTGTTTTTTCCTCTTATTCCTAATGATCTCCTTAACATATCCTGCAAATTTAGGGTTTCTAGCATTTAAGGTGGATTTGCTATTAACCATTAAAGTCGGCAGGTTTTTAAATGTGTATTTTTTTTTCCTTTGAAACTTTAAAATCGATTTTCTCAACCACTATAAGGCCGATTTGAAAATTTGTTTTTCCTCTTGTAGCTACTGGGGGCCCCTACAAGCTCTGGGGCCCTGGGGCAGCTGCCTCCTTTGCCTTAATGGTAGCGCCGGCCATGACTTTAATGATACCCACAATGAAAATATTGAATGTTCTTTTACATACCTGGAGTTTCTTCCAGGCCCCTGTAGTCTTGTAGGTCCCTCTTGTCCTCCGGGTCCTCATCCTTGAGCCACCCTGCAGCCCGGGAAAATGTGCGACCGAAGTTGCGCACTACTGCGCATGCATTAAGCGAGCAGTGTGCTTCCTTGATTCTGCACATACGCAGTAAATCGGGCCAGGTAGCTTATCTATCTTGATTTTAAGTAAGCATGCCTTCACACCTTCCTGTGTTAGGCAATTCATGTTAAATCAGGTGGATTGGGAAAAACAGAAGACAGAAGCAAATCATGCATTTACAATATCAGCTTCCAATTTTGCACGGCTGATTACCTTCTACAATGTTTGTTACATTCCTTATATTTTTTAATGCAGATGCACTCCCACCTGCTTAAAGAAACACTGAAGTGAGATAAAATCAATGCTTTTAATTTTATTAATGTTAAGCACTATAGCTAGTGCTAAAACGCCACGTCCCCACAGTAAAACGAGGGGTTTATACCCTCCAAATCCCCTGTGCAAAATCCACGCCTTTCTTGGTTGTGGATTTTGCTGCCCGTGGAGGCAGAGCTTTCAGCTGCAGCTCTGCCTCCATGTGCGTCAATCTGCCAGCGGATCTCCGCCTCTCCCCGCCCCTCTCAGTGAAGGGAGATTGAGAGGGGCAGGAAGAGGTGGAAATAAGCGGGAATTGACACGCGAAGAGGCAGAGCTACAGCCCTAAGCTTTGCCTTCAATCAGGAAGCGCTCCCCGCATTTTGCAGAGGGGATTTGGGGGGTATAAACCGTTCGTTTTGCCGCGGGGATACAGAGTTTTAGCACTAGCTATAGTGCTTTACATTTATAAAAGTTAAAAGCAATGATTTCATCTTGTTTATAGTCTCTTTAAGGGCCCAAAAGGCATTGCCCTTTACATTTATAGGTCCTTCTAAAAAAATTAGCATATTGTGATAAAGTTTAGTATTTTCTGCAATATACTGATAAACATTAGACTTTCATATATTTTAGATTCACTACACACAACTGAAGTAGTTCAAGCCTTTTATTGTTTTAATATTGATGATTTGGGCTTACAGCTCATGAAAATCCAAAATTCCTATCTCAAAAAATTAGCATATCATGAAAAGGTTCTCTAAACAAGCTATTAACCTAATCATCTGAATCAACTAATTAACTCTAAACACCTGCAAAAAATTCTTGAGGCTTTTAAAAACTCCCATCCTGGTTCATTACTCAAAACCGCAATCATGGGTAAGACTGCCGACCTGACTGCTGTCCAGAAGGCCATCATTGACACCCTCAAGCAAGAGGGTAAGACACAGAAAGAAATTTCTGAACGAATAGACTGTTCCCAGAGTGCTGTATCAAGGCACCTCAGTGGGAAGTCTGTGGGAAGACCCAACACTCTGGATGAGCTTAAGGCCGCCATCGAAGCATCCTGGGCCTCCATAACACCTGATCAGTGCCACAGGCTGATTGCCTCCATGCCACACCGCATTGAAGCAGTCATTTCTGCAAAAGGATTCCCGACCAAGTATTGAGTGCATAACTGAACATATTTATTTGAAGGTTGACATTTTTTGTTTTAAAAACACTTTTCTTTTATTGGTCGGATGAAATATGCTAATTTTTTGAGATAGGAATTTTGGGTTTTCATGAGCTGTATGCCAAAATCATAAATATTAAAACAATAAAAGGCTTGAAATACTTCAGTTGTGTGTATTTGAATCTAAAATATATGAAAGTCTAATGTTTATCAGTACATTACAGAAAATAATGAACTTTATCACAATATGCAATTTTTTTTAGAAGGACCTGTACGTCCAAAACTATGTTATTTATCATTACTGGCCTTGCTCTTGATCTAGAATTTGTATTCCCATAAGGTATGTACTGTACATTTTGCAACAGTCATTAAGAATCTGTTTAAGGCTACTTACACACCAGGACGTTGCGTTTAGGGGACGTTATAGGGCACATAACGTGCCCCTAAAGCAACGCCTGGTGGTGTTGGAGCAGGACGCTTCCAAGAGCCGCGTTACTAGCAGCTCTTGGTGCGCCTGCTCTGTCGGAGGCGCTGTGGAGCTCTCCGCATCACGTGGTCCCGCCAGCCAATCCGCGGCCGCTCCAGGATGTAAACACTGCAAGTGCAGTGAATAATAAGTAGCCATGTGCCTGGCTACATAGCGGCCTCTCCCTGCCTCCTCTCCGCCCATAAAATGAAAAAAAAAAACCCTACTGAGCATGTGCAAACCGTCTAACGTGACTTAGCTGCGTGTAAAGTACTGCATGCAGTACGTTATGTAGACGTGCTGCGTTACAACGTAATGCAACGTGGGCACTGTGAACAGCCAATTGATTTTTCATTACTGTGAGTTGGGCTGCGTTACAGGCTGCTCTAACGTGCGCCTATAACGTCCCACTGTGAAAGCAGCCTAAAAGATAGTCATTTACTTTCAGTGTCTTTGCTAATGATGAGCAGAAATTACGCCTATGCGTAATTATGCATTGTAATTCACATTTACACTTCATAATTGTAATGCGAAATTTCGGGGAAAAGCATTGTAAGCAGATTGTAAAAAAGAAATTAGGCAGGCAAAGATTGAAGCTGAAAAACAAATCGCTAAGGATATCAAATCTAACCCAAAAAAGTTTTACAAGTACATTAACTCTAAAAAAAGAAAGGTTGACTGTATAGGACTCCTAAAGGATGAGGATGGGAACTCAATGGTGGATGACCAAGGTAAGGCAGAGTTATTAAATGCTTTCTTTGCTTCTGTCTTCACAAAAGAAACAGCACTGTTGCAAACTACAGAGGCAGAAGAGTCTCAATCTTCTAACTGTAATATTAAATACTTAACGCAGGAAGAAGTGAAGGCAAGACTAAATAAATTAAAAATAGACAAGGCACCTGGCCCGGATGGCATGCATCCTCGGGTCCTAAGGGAATTAAGTTCAGTTATAGATAAACCCCTTTATCTTATCTTTTGTGACTCTCTTGCAACTGGCAGAGTCCCAGTGGATTGGCGTACAGCCCACGTTTTCCCATTATTTAAGAAGGGCAAAAAATCTGATCCAGGAAATTATAGACCTGTAAGTTTAACATCAGTTGTATGCAAACTATTTGAGGGGTTACTAAGAGATACTATACATGACTTCATAGTAGAAAATAAACTTATTTCTCAGCATCAACATGGGTTTACTAAAGACAGATCCTGTTTGACTAACATGCTCAGCTTTTATGAGGTAGTGAATGCTAATATGGATATTGGGAATGCTGTAGATGTGATATACTTGGACTTTGCAAAGGCCTTCGAAACTGTTCCCCACAAAAGTCTGGTGCAAAAGTTGAGGATGCAAGGACTGGGGAAGAGTCTGTGTTCATGGATAGGGAACTGGCTAATGGACAGAAAACAAAGAGTTGTGGTCAATGGATCGTACTCAAAATGGGAGACTGTTAGCAGTGGGGTCCCACAGGGGTCTGTTCTGGGTCCCGTGCTCTTCAATTTATTTATTAATGACCTAGTAGATGCAGTAGTGAGCAATGTTGCTATTTTTGCAGATGATACAAAATTGTGCAGAATCATCAACTCTCAGGAAGATAGTGTCATATTGCAACAGGATCTGGATAGGATGGCTATATGGGCACATACATGGCAGATGAAATTCAATGTTGACAAATGTAAGGTCATGCATTTTGGACGTACTAATGGTCTAGCACCATACAAAATAAATGGGATACAGTTGGGGACATCAAACTTGGAGAAGGACTTAGGAGTACTCATTGACAACAAGTTAAATAATCGTACTCAATGCCAAGCAGCTGCAGCTAAAGCTAACAAAATTTTGGGATGCATTAAAAGGGAAATAAAAACTCGAAATGCTAGCATAATATTGCCCCTGTTTAACTCTCTAGTAAGGCCACATCTGGAATATGGAATTCAGTTCTGGGCACCACATTACAAAAAAGATATTGCAGTTTTAGAGCAGGTGCAGAGACGAGCAACAAAATTGATGCGTGGGATGGAAGGTCTCACTTATCGAGAAAGGTTAGATAAACTGGGTTTATTTAGTTTAGAGAAAAGACGCCTTAGAGGGGATCTAATTAACATGTATAAATACATCAGAGGGCAATATAATACCTTGGCGGATGAGCTTTTTGTCCCTAGGCCTTCTCAAAGGACTAGAGGACATGATCTGCGCATGGAGTAAAAACTTTTTAACAATTTATTTATGAAAGGGTTCTTTACAGTAAGAGTGATTAAGATGTGGAATGCATTGCCACAGGAAGTCGTTATGGCAAACTCTATACCTGCATTTAAAGGGGGCTTAGATGCTTTCCTTGCGTTGAAAGACATCCATGGCTACAATTACTAGGTTATGCCTAATGATGTTGATCCAGGGATTTTATCTGATTGCCACCTGGAGTCGGGAAGGAATTTTTCCCTTTAGGGGCTAATTGGACCATACCTTGTAAGGGTTTTTCGCCTTCCTCTGGATCAACAAGGATATGTGAGGGAGCAGGATGGTGTTGTACTTTGTGCTGGTTGAACTCGATGGACGTATGTCTTTTTTCAACCAAAATAACTATGTAACTATATAATTCGTTTTGTATATAATTGTAAGCATTCGTAATTGCACATGAATTTATGCGTAATTTATGCTATTTTGTAAAATAGCAAAGTCCTCATACATGCTATTGATACCAAAATTGCTACTTATGTTAAGGAAAATAAAGATTACAAGTTAAAAAAAGAATCTTTCAAAAATACCTTGTAGTTTTCTGTGTATCATTATGGGTGTGTGGGTGTGTATATGCATCTTTGTATGTCTGTGCATCAGTCTCTTTATGTGAGAGTGTGTGTACATATGTCCGTGCATGCATGTCTCTGTATGTATATCTCTGTGCGTCAATGTGTGTGTTGCTTCTATGTCTGTTTGTCAGTGTTTGAGTATGTGTGATTGTGTGTATATCTGTATATGAGGCCTAGTGCACACCAGAGCAGTACGGCTGCGTTTTGCGATCCGCTTGCGGATGTGGAAACGCTAGGGTAATGTATTTCAATGGGCTGGTGCACACCAGAGCGGGAGGCGTTTTGCAGAAATGCATACTCCTGGGCTGCTGCATATTTTGGATTGCGGAGGCGTTTCTGCCTCCAATGTAAAGTATAGGAAAAACGCAAACCGCTCTGAAAAACGGCAGTTCAGAGCAGTTTTGCAGGCATTTTTGTTACAGAAGCTGTTCAGTAACAGCTTTACTGTAACAATATATGAAATCTACTACACCAAAAACGCTTCACAAAACCGCAAAATGCTAGCTGAAACGCTACAGAAAAATAAGAAAAAGCGTTTCAAAATCTGCTAGCATTTTGCAGATCTGCTGGCGGGTTTTGGTATGCACCAGGCCTCAGTGTGTGTTTGTGTATATGCATGACTCTGTGCGTGTGTCTGTCAGTGTATGAGAGTACATGTGTGAGTGTGCGTGCGAGTGCGTGTGTTTGTCTGTATGTTGGTACACTATCTAGCAGGGGTGCAGCTAAGGTTTTTGGGGCCCCAAGCGGACTGCAGGAAGTGGCCCTACCGCTGCGAAAAATGGGCATGGCTATTGTGCAATAAAGTGGGCGTGGTCATGACATGTGGGTGGAGTGGGAGGGGGGTGGGGGAGGGGAGTTAGCAGTGACGAAAAATGGGCGTGGGGGTGTTCGCTGCTCACTATGTGCGCCGAAAAATGGGAGTGGCCATGACATTGTATGGGCGGAGCGTAACCGTAACCCCAAAATAGCAAATACAGCCAACTATGACCATTAAATAATAAATGCAAGAACAGTTATCCCAGACCCCAGAAAATAAACGCAATGTGGGCAACATTTCAGCAGAAAACAAACACAACTCGAGCCACATTTCAGCAGAAAACAAACGCAACTCAAGCCACATTTCAGCAGAAAATAAATACAATTTTGGCCACATGTCAGCAGATAATAAACGCAATTTGGGCGACATTTCAGCAGATAATAAACGCAATTCGAGCCACATTTCAGCAGAAAACAAACGCAACTCGAGCCACATTTCAGCAGAAAACAAACGCAACTTGAGCCACATTTCAGCAGAAAACAAACGGAACTCGAGCCACATTTCAGCAGAAACTAAATACAATTTTGGCCACATGTCAGCAGATAATAAACGCAATTTGGGCGACATTTCAGCAGATAATAAACGCAATTTGGGCAACATTTCAGCAGATAATAAATGAAATTTGGGCGACATTTCAGCAGATAATAAACGCAATTTGGGCCACATGTCAGCAGATATTAAACGCAATTCGGGCCACATTTCAGCAAAAAAAAAAAAAAAGCATTTACTCACCTGACAGAAGTCTTCTCTTCCGGGCTGGCTTCTGGCACGCAGCTCCCCTGGACATCTTGCTCCTCCAATCTCCCGCGCTGGCAGTCAGGCAGAGCAGGGCTACGGGAAGATGGTATCCGAAGCCCTGTACTGGAGACACAAATAGTCTCCAGAGCAGGGCTTCGGCAGCCCTCTTCCCGTAGCCCTGCTCTGTACTGAGAACTGTCACCCAGTGCAGACAAGTGTGACGTCACGACGACGTCACGGAGCCTCCGAGGCCCTTAAAAACATGAGGCCCCAAGCGGCTGCTTGGTCTGCTTGGTGCCTCGCGGCGCCCCTGCTAGAGATGAGCGTAATGACATAATTACGATTTCGCGAAATTTCGCATAATTAGTGTAATTACGATTATGGCCGTAACTACATAATCGTAATGAAGAAGGATTTAGCGAAATTTCGCGTAAGCGTAATTTTCGCGTAATTTTCGCATTACAGTGGGTATTACGAAATTAGTGCGTATGGCCATGCTCCCAAGCGGAAAAGTTGACGCATGGATCAATGTTAGGTAGCAGCCGACTTTAAGGGTTAATAGCAAAGCCCCCTTAAATGCTAAGAGCCTCAAATTTGGAGATTATATTAAGGAGATCAGAAGGAATAAGAGGAAAATTTTTTTTTTCAAAAAGACCTTATAGTTTTTGAGAAAATCGATGTTAAAGTTTCAAAGTAAAAATGTATACATTTAAAAACCCGCCGACTTTAACGGTTAATAGCAAAGCCTGCTTAAAGTTTAGGAACACCAAATTCCTAGGGTATATTAAGGGGATCAGTGGGAATAAGAGGAAAAATTTTTTTTTCAAAAAGACATTATAGTTTTTGAGAAAATCGATTTTTAAGTTTCAAGGGCAAAAATGTCTTTTAAATGCGGAAAATGTCAGTTTTTTTTGCACAGGTAACAATAGTGTATTATTTTCATAGATTCCCCCAAGTGGGAAGAGTTTTACTTACTTCGTTCTGAGTGTGGGAAATATAAAAAAAAAACTACGTGGGGTCCCCCCTCCCAGACCTCTTTAACCCCTTGTCCCCCATGCAGGCTGGGATAGCCAGAATGCGGAGCACCGGCCGCGTGGGGCTCCGCACCCTGACTATACCAGCCCGCATGGTCCATGGATTGGGGGGTCTCGGAAGGGGAGGGGCAGCCAAGCTTTCCCCTCCCTCTCCGAGCCCTTGTCCAATCCAAGGACAAGGGGCTCTTCTCCACCTCCGATGGGCGGTGGAGGTGGAGGCCGCGATTTCCTCGGGGGGGGGGGGGGTTCCAAAGAGCCCCATTGGTCCTTAGCAGACCAATGGGGTTCCTTCTGATTTGAAGGAACCCCATTGGTCTGCAAAGGACCAATGGGGCTCCTTGGAGCCCAAATTCAAAGATGCTTAGAGAGCTCTGAGCTATATAGCTCAGAGCTCTGTCGGGTCCGTGCAGGACGCTAAGTCCCCGCCGGCTCCCGCTGCCCTCCCCGCCTCTCCCACATGTCACCCACATGTCACCCACATGTGGGTGACATGTGGGTGACAGATGTGGGCGGGGTGGACAGCGGGGCTGCGGAGACTTAGCGTCCTGCACGGACACGTAATTGCTGCGGCGGCTGAGCGGCGAGTGACGTCGGGTGCGGCGTAGTTACAATGTAACAAAGTTGTTACATTGTAATAACTTTGTTACATTGTAACTGATAGAACATTTCCGAGGCTATTGCGAGGGATCATTTATTTAAAGGGACAGGTAAGTATTATTGGTTAATTAAGAATATTAAAGGACTTTTTTCGTGGTTATGTTTTTTGTTCAATTAAAGTGTTTGTGTGTTTATTTACTTTTAACTCTTAAAGGAAATGGGTAAGGGGTACAAGTACCTCTATACTCATTTCTCCTGGGAGGGGGGGTGGGCATCTGGGGGACCCCTTTTTAAAGGGGACTCCCAGATTCCACCATGAACCCCCCCAAGGAAATCGCGGCCTCCACCTCCACCGCCCATCGGTGGAGAAGAGCCCCTTGTCCTTGGATTGGACAAGGGTTAGGAGGGGGAGGGGAAAGCTTGGCTGCCCCTCCCCTTCCGAGATCCCCCAATCCATGGACCATGCGGGCTGGTATAGTCAGGGTGCGGAGCCCCACGCGGCCGGTGCTCCACATTCTGGCTATCCCAGCCTGCATGGGGGACAAGGGGTTAAAGAGGTCTGAGAGGGGGGACCCCACGTCGGTTTTTTTTTATATTTCCCACACTCAGAACGAAGTAAGTAAAACTCTTCCCACTTGGGGGAATCTATGAAAATAATACACTATTGTTACCTGTGCAAAAAAAATGACATTTTCCGCATTTAAAAGACATTTTTGCCCTTGAAACTTAAAAATCGATTTTCTCAAAAACTATAAGGTCTTTTTGAAAAAAAATGTTTTCCTCTTATTCCCACTGATCCCCTTAATATACCCTAGGAATTTGGTGTTCCTAAACTTTAAGCAGGCTTTGCTATTAACCGTTAAAGTCGGCGGGTTTTTAAATGTATACATTTTTACCTTGAAACTTTAACATCGATTTTCTCAAAAACTATAAGGTCTTTTTGAAAAAAAAAAAATTCCTCTTATTCCTCCTGATCTCCTTAATATATTCTCCAAATTTGAGGCTCTTAGCATTTGAGGGGGCTTTGCTATTAACCCTTAAATTCGGCGGCTTTTTTATATTATACGGAGCGTTACGGTTTAGCGCAAAATTACGGTAGCGTTTAATGCGAAATTACAGCATGAACGAAACGCGAAATTACGCGTTGAAAATTACGCTTACGGTATTTTCAATTACGATTTTAATGGCAATTACGCTACCGTAATTTTGCATTGTAGTCGCACATTTTGCATGCGTAATTATAGTAATGCGAAATTACGAAAATTTCGGCTCAACTCTAGCCCCTGCTATCTTGCAGTGGCTGGATAGTGTAGGCAGAGGCTGGACACACTGGGAATTGCGGAGTGAGGAGGACGCGCTATATTTACATCTATAGGAGAGGAAAATAATGCTGCCGGGCCCTGCATATGCCACAGGGTAGAGCCCGTATGAAAACTCTGTGCCTAAACTAAAGTCTACCTCATGTGACTGCAATTTTTTGATAAAGATATTGTTTTTAAACTAAATTATGCTATATGAGGCTTGTTATTTGAGGTAATGCAAAGCAAGGTTGCCAAGCTTGAAGATTCAATGCTTCATTAACTAAAGGGGCAAAAGTCTGTACCAGGACCCCGAGGCACTGAGGCTCCTTGGATGTGTGCATATTTGACCAGTCTAATAATAGTAATAATGGTGGTAAGATTCATCCGGTGAGTCTGTTTTAATTTGGGTGATCCAGGTGGAGGAAAGAAAGAAAACTGGAACTGTCTATTTCATCAAGCCCTGTACCATGTATATGGGATAACTAAAATGTTGATGGGACATCTACCAATTGATGGTGCACATGGGATATCTTATGGGAACTTGTGGTTTATGTGTATGCATATCAATTTCTGTGTTGCGCTTCAACACACTTTTATATTCTTGAAAGGCTGCCAGGCCAGGTTATAGATAGAGATGGCCCGAACGGTTCA